>NC_047663.1:96388525-96391025 GCF_011762505.2 Arvicanthis niloticus
GGGGCTTAATTATGGAGACTGGTTCAGAAGGTGAGCAGGTTTGCCTTCCACTCCTGGAAACCCTTGGATTTGCCAGGACAGAGAGCCATGTGGTAGAAGTTGTCCAATTCTTTTATCAGAACCCGTATTTGATGTTTTTATTGAGGAATCAACATAGTATGGGGTTGGGAACATAGGGGAAGTCTGAGTTGTTTTGTTCTGGCCTCTATTCAAGTATGGGAATCAAAACCTGAGAGATGGTGTCCTGGCTTCCCTTTTCTTTTTTACCTACTTTTAGAGGATAATGTTCTTTGGCCTATTAGAACACATTGCTATGTGTTGTATGTATTGCTAAAATAGATGGCCTTTAAGAACAATCACAGTCTCTTGTAATATTTCCAGGGACTGGATGGATTCAGTTGAATACTTTTGACTTTGAGTCGATGGTCTGGTTCAGAGCTGAAGATACCATAAAGTTCTGATGGTACATAGAGTCTAGGATGGGTTTTGTTGTTGTTGTTGTTGTTGTTGTTGTTGTTGTTGCTGCTGCTGCTGCTGGTGGTGGTGGTGGTTTGGTTTTTTTTCTCATTGGTCTAATAGGTCACAGATTTGCATTGATGAATTAAGTCAGTGATAACCCAGGCATCTCTCTTCCCTCGTAACTTGCCCATGTAGCTCAGGTTTTCTCACAGTATAACAGTCACAGGCTGATCAAAACCCATCCCCAAGACGAAGAGGTTCTCAACCAGTAGTCAAGACCCTTTTGGGGTTTGAACAAACTTCACAAAAGTTGCATATAAAACATGCTGAATATCAGATATTTATATTACAACTCATAACAGTAGCAAACTTAGTTATGAAGTAGCAGCAAAAATAATTTTATGGCTGGGGGTCACCACAATATGAGGAACTTTATTAAAAGTTCACAAGGGTCATAAAGTTAGGAGGTTTGAGACCCATCGCCATAATGACACTTGACCTTCCTCACCACATATTCCAAGAAGCTCAAAGGAAAACACTAGAATCGCTCCCTAAATTCTCTCTGGGTTAGGTAGAACCAGCCCAAGTGCAGTGTGTGGGGCGGGAGGAGGAGCACACAGATACACAGGGATAAAGATGCTTGGTTAAGGTCCCATCTCTAGCTCTCACAGATGCCATATCTGAGCTGCGAAAGTGGGTGATGGGATTTCATTCTTCTCTGAAGAGCAAAGGGGAGGGGAAAACGAAGTTAATATGAGGGGGCTACGAAAGTTGAGGCACAGCAATTTTTCCAGTAAGCTTGGCCGTCTTTGCTGATCCCTGCACTCCTCAGCCATTAGCAGGCTGGGCAATGCTTTGGTTTATGAGGCAATTATTCCAACACACTCTATTCAAAATACACATTAGAACTTAACCTTCTGAATTCTGAAGTAGCATTTTATCACCCAACATTAGGAAAGAGACAGAGTCAGCATATTCCACCTCCCACCCCCCTTTTATGATCCAGTATCATTAATGAAGCACTGGGCAAAGACCTTCTCACAATTCTTCCGGATAATTTGTGACACAAAAGGCATCCTGTGATACAATTGTCTATTGACTTATTCAACAACAGTGGAAACACATAGATCGTTTTCCAAACAAAGCCAGAGAAGGCAAGAACTGAAAGCCGCAGCTTCGCCTCCCCTGGTCCTGAAAGCACAACCGGGTGGAGATGTGAAGGTACTGGGGAGGCAGCATCGGCAATGGCAAGTTAATATGGAATTTCTAATTAGGGTCACGTGCTAATGAACTCCCTCTTCATGTTAGTTTTATGCCGCTTCAGAAATTTTTTATCATATGCTTAAAAATTTATGGCCAGAAACATTAATGAAAATGAGGCGTGAATTGGAAATTGTGTCATTATGGAGATGAGGGTGGCCCAGCATTGATAATTTTCAAGGAGGGTTTTTTTTTTTCTTTATTGCCTTTTTTTTTTTTTTTTTTTTTTTTTGAGAAAGGATCCAGGTGAAATTAATGGTGAGGCTTTTCCTCTGTCCTGACATACGTGGTGTGGTTCTATGTAAAGTTATAAAAGTTTGATTTTAATAAGATTCTGAATTAATTATAAAGAGAATATTAATCATAATCATAGTCATTTCTCAGACTAAAACCCTACCGTTGCAGCAATATCATAGTTCTTAAGTGCAGGAAGATATGCAGTTTCTTTCTCCCCTGGCTTTGTCTTTTCGGAAATTAAAATTCACCTTTTCAAGAATTCCGTGGGTTAGAAGACCATGACTTCTCAGCTGTGAAATATCCACCTGGCATCAGATTGTGTTTTAAAAGTTCCTCTTCTTGCTCTGTTCTCAGTGACAGGCACATTCTGTAAAGTAGTGGTTTCTAGGAGGGATCGAGTGCAGGTGCATGTGACGTTCTCTGCTTTTAATCTCAGAAAACAGTTGTTTGGGGATACACATGGTAACTGTGGAGTGTGAGTGAATTTTCTGTAGGGTGAGTTTGGGTTGTCTAATAATTTCCCTTTAAGCATGTCACATCAGAG
>NC_047663.1:96396025-96631025 GCF_011762505.2 Arvicanthis niloticus
ATATCTGTTGCCATATAATCTATCTATCTCTCTATCTATCTATCTATCTATCTATCTATCTATCTATCATCTATCTATCATCTGTCTGTCTGTCTGTCTATCTAGCTGTGGTGAGTTTGAAGACATCATGGTACATGAGCAGAGAAGTAAAAAGTGCTCACTAGCCCTTGGGAAGACAAGTTAGCAAGTAGAATATGGAGTAGTGATGTGTGAACTGAAAATGGGATGTTGGGAAGAACTGATCAGGATAGAAACCTCTCTGCTTGCTTCATCCGAGGGTGTAAAGCAACCCTTTCTGTGTGTTTTCTTGTGGAATCACTCTTTTTTGTATATCTGTTTCTCCTCTTCATGCTCAGAGCAGATTGCTCATCAAGGGTAAGTATGTCCCATGAAATATTGCTTTCTTCAAGAGCTTGAACCAAAACATTGGACTTTGTAAGTCCTTGGTCAAATTGGGCCTTGCTTGTATTCCTCTGAGGGCAAGAATATAACATTGGAGGCAGCCGCTACCTAGTCCATAAGAATAAGAATATAAGAACAGAGGACTTAGAAACAGCCAGACATGTCTTCTGAGGACCTGGATTGTCAGCCTGAAAAAAAAGATGCTCCTCACCCTACTTCATTTCTTCCCACCAACTGTTCTGGTGCCTGGGGTGCCAGAAGGCTGACATGCTGTGAGAGAGGCTGGCGGTTCCGCTGATGACAGCAGGAAGGTGCTGAGTCTGCAGTTGGAAGGAAGCCATGCAAGCTCCCAGGGCTAGAGGCAGTGGTATCTGACCCTGGGATGAAAAAGAGAGTGAGCCTCTAGCACGGATGCTGTGCTAGGGGCTCATGGTCCACACAGCTGGTACACAAAGGCTTCTCCCTTTGGCTACAGGGTTGGAACCTCATCTCCATGGGTCTGCTTTGGCTCCCTTTTTAGTACAGAATGACTGACAGCTTTCGCTGAGATGATGCGTTTAACTCTACAAAGCCCCCAAGGCAAGCTGTCACTCCAAGAGAGGATCTTTGAAAAGAAACCTGGTAAAATTAAAAGCAATGGGAACAATAAAAACACTGCTGTTCTTTTCTCTTTTCTACACTTATTCACTCCCCACACTGGGACATTTCCTTTTGTTGTTTGCCGTGTATATTCCGTGCACAGCTGACCTCTGAGAGGATCTGGCCGGTGCCATTCCCTCCATGAGAACCTAGTGCCTCTCTGCCTTTGGTTAATGTCTACCAATTGCATGTTCTTTCAAGAAGTTAGGCTTATACAAGTCAGGGAAAATCCTGGCATGACAAGCAGGTGCAGATGATGCTCCCCACTACCTGTCAGCATCAGTTCTCAATGGCACAGTACACTGCATCCCAAAGGACTTTAGGAAACCCACAAGGATTTGCCTACCATCGAGCACACCCAACCAGCACACAGCCAGCTACATCTCTCTTCTTTACCGTTTTTTTTCCACACTGAATGATCCCTTCATTAATGCCAAATGTATTCATCCATGTTCATTTTAGTCAAAACCACCAGGTCTTGTGGCTGCTGGGCCACTCAGGACTTTTCACTCCATGTCAGAGCTGATATAAACAAGCTTATTAGATAAGAAATAACTTCAAGATGATGCCCAGACAGGTAGGCATTCAGAAATCTTTGAGAGAGGGAAGATTTGAGAGCAAAATCAGAATGTTGGAGTCTTATGCCTTTTTCCTCTGGCATCTATATTAGTTTCCACCTGAGATTAGATAAGACATCTAATGAGAGACACGTCCTAAGATATCAGTAAAAGTATTAACCTTAGACTCTTAGAATATGCTTAGCTGCCAAATCTGGATCCCATCACTTACCCTGTCTCTGTTTCAGGGGCATCACCTGAGCAATGAAGACAATGACTAGTGAAGGAGTTGGAAAACAGGAATAAAATGCTTTAGGCAGCTACTCAACAAATAACATTTAGGATAAGGTTCAGCCTGTGGTGATTTAAGTAGGACAGAATTATATGGGAACAGAGATCTATTTTTATTAAAAGCTTTGTTATTTTGTATATTATAAATATTTTATAGTATGTTTAGTAAAATATATGGGATTCTGCTTGATCATGGGTGTTCTGCTACCCCTGAGTCTGTGCCTAATCCTAATTATAGACCTAATTTTAGGTGGGTAATGACCTTATACTGCGAGTGTTAAGCAGGTGTAGTTAGTCTCAACTATCAACTTGATTGGCTTGAGAAAGTCTTGGAGATTAATCAAGCATTTCTCAGGAAATCTCTATGAAGGACTTTCCTTTCTAGAGATAATAAGGTGAGAAAGGCCCACACTGAATATGATCAGCGCCATCTCATAAGGGCCAAATAGAATAAAGAAAAGAGAAACACTGCTAGTAGGGGTTCTCTCTGTTTTCTATATCTTGTCTCCTTGTCTCCTCCCTCCCTGTCTCCCTTCCTTCCTTCCTTCCTTCCTTCCTTCCTTCCTTTCTTCCTTTCTTCCTTCTTCCCTTCCTCCCTCCCTTTCTCCTTCCCTCCCTCCCTCCCTTTTTTCCTCCCCTCTCTTCCTCTCTTTTTCCTTCACTCCTTCTTTTTTTCTTCCTTCCACTAGGTAAGCTGCCTAGCTATGTCATGCCCTCCCAACATAGCATACTTAAACCAATCATCCAGCCTCAAGTTGGTTTTGCTCAGATATTTTGTCACATTGACACAAAGTCTACCCAATACAGGAGTTTCCACTCTGACCCAGGATGCCTCAGGGGAAAATATGGTTTCTCACATATATGAGTGCCACAAGTACACTTTGTAGACTTTACATAATAAGAAATGCCTCTGAAATAGAAAGACAGGGAATGCTCCATTTCTCCACAGTATCATCAAAGAGGAGCCTATACCTGCTTATCTCTTCCACCCCTCAGCACAGTGCCTTGTTCCTTAGTCTTGTCTCTTCTTAGTTGTGTTTGTTTAGTAGACTATTGCATCCAACCTTTGACCTCCCCATGAAAAAAGATGGTCTTAATTTGCTCAAGGTATTATAATAAAATGTCTATGCAATGAAGTAATTCCAAGAGAGTGTGAATTTAATATACACATTTATGAGGATGAGAAGTCAAGGCTCTAGCAGGTTCCATGACTTCTAAAGACTTGTATTCTGGTTTCATACTGTGGCTGTGATCAATACCATGGATAGATACCACAGAAACACAGGGAAGAAAACATTTTGTTTGGCTTACACTTGTACATCACAATCCATCATTGATGGAAATCAGGACAAAACTCCAAGGCAGGAATCAAAAAGAAACACTGGTTGCTGGCTCACTCAAAGACCATGCACAGCTTACAATTTTTGTGCATCTCAGGTACACCAGGCTAGATATGGCACTGTGAACAATGGGAGCCATATCTTACCACCAACACCTCATCAACCATCAGTCAAGAAAATTCCTCACAGGCTTCGGTAGAGGCCTCCTTATTGGATGAATCTAGGCATGTCAAGTTGATAGTTGAAGTTAATAACTGTTGCTTTAAAAAAAAATAAGAAAGGGTACCTGTTCTATTTTCTGTGCATCCTCTAACCCCGCAATCTAGTTCCTAAATGTTATAGCTCTTCTTACTATTGGGCAATATTGGGTATTAGGTTGCAACCTGTGATCATTGTAGGGAAAACACACATTTAGACCATGGCACCTATTAGCCAGTGTGGAGCCCAAATTGTTCTCTAAAGGGAATTCTGAGGAAATTACCAACCTGGGATGCCCAACTTTAGTAGAAAAGGGAAAAGTCTCTGCCAGCAAGACAAGGTATGCTTGGCTATGAGGACTGTAGTTTGTGAGGTGTCTTTCATGTGAAACATAGGAGGATTTGCATTTATACGTATGTATGAAGATGACCGCTTCTACTCCCACCACCACCCCATTGGACCTATGTGACCATAGACTGTTCAGAAATTTCCTTCAAGAAATCCTTGATGTGGATTATGTGAGTTGTTTCTTGTTGCTGTGTCCAAGTGCCCAGGAGAAGAAACTGAAGGTAGCAGAGGTTTATTTGAGCTTATAATTTGAAGGTTTGGTGCCCATTATGGCAGGGCACTGTTGGCAGTGACTGGCTCTATGGCAGCTGCAGCATGTGGCAGCAGGTTTTCACATTTTAGAACACCAGAAGGCAGAGAAAGGGGATCCTTGTATTCTTCTGGTTATCCGTCTTCTGCCCTTTTTATTCAGAAGAGCACCCCAGTCTGTGGAATGGTGTTGCCGCATTCTGAGTGAGTCCTCATGCTTTACTTAAGGATGCTCTAAGGACACCCTCACAGACACACTCTAAGATGTGTTTTTCATTGGCCTCCTAAACCAGGTATGTGTACCCTGCATCCTGTGGCTCCGAAGTCTCTCAGAATGACTGTGAATGCGGCCAAGCAAACATTCAGTGTCAACAGGTTATGTATCCCTGCCCTGGGTGTCTCTTAATCCACCGAAGCTGCCAAAACCAGACACAGCCACAGGAGGCCACCTTCTGTTTTTCTGGAGATATAGTGATGACGAGGATGGATCTAACACCTGACTCAAAACATCACGTAATCTATTAGAGGAAATCAGGCATTTTACAAATGAGTAAGTCCCCATGTGCCAAAGAAGGAAATGCTCAGAAAGAAGTGTTGGATGAACAGAGGCTGAAAGAAGAGAGGTTGGTGCTAAAGGATGGGTAACTGGGTTTGGATTCTTCTGAGAGGCCATGGGAATAAACCAATAGGCCAATGAAGAAATTAAAAAATATGGCCAGCCACAGAAAAAGCAGGAGGAGAACAATCCAGACAGCAGGAGCAGGTAAAGCTGCCTGGAGTGGGAAACACAAGTGTGGAGAATATAGAGACTAGAATGTGCGATCCTACTAAGCTCTTGAGGTTATAAGAGGTAGCGTGTGTGTGTGTGTGTGTGTGTGTGTGTGTGTTTTGTTTATGTGTGCAAGTGAACATGTGTGTATATATTGTGTCTATTTGTGTGTTGTATGTATATGGTGAGCATAATTGTATGTTCATATGTGTGAATGGGTATGTATGGCGTGTATATATCTGTATGTTGCATATGTGTATATATGTGTGCATGTATTGTTTATGTGTGTACGAGTGTGAGTGTAGGTATACATGTGTGTATATGTTGTCTATATGTGTATATTGTATGTTATGCATATTCATACATATGTGCATATGCGTGAATGTGTATATGTGATGGATTATGTGTGTGCATGTGTATGTATATGTGCGTGTGCATGCATGCATGTGTGCATATGTGTGTGTGTGCATCTGCCTGGCAAACACTGGAGGTTTTGAAGAGGCAGAATGCCTTCTTACATTACATTATTTAAAGATCACCAGCTGTTGCGTGGAACTTGGAGTATGGGGGAAGGGTGCAGACTATTTCAGAATCCAGTGCAACAGTCATAGACAGAAGACTGTGGCTGAATTGAAGGTGCTATTTTTGGAGATGTAAGCAGGGGTACAGAATAGGGATGTGTTAAGGGAAGCCATAGGTCTGTTTTCAGAGAAAGTAGAAAGCAAAGGAATGAGAGGGATTAAGAGTGGGTGCAGGGAAGGCTCTAATGCGTGCTTCTGATCACCTGTGGTGATTGTGGAGGCTTGTGCACAGCAGCCCCTGTGGGGTGTATGGTGGAAATCAGATGGGTTTGAGATGCAGGGAGAATATGAATGAACATATAGGCCTCTAAGACAGCTCCTGCACAGGAGATGGACTGTGGATGGATACAGAGGCAAAGGAGACAGGTTCAGAAGGTCAGGGACTGTTGTCATTTTTCAAAGATATTGTAGCTTATAGTAATTATAGTAAAGCCAGCATTAACCTTCTTAACTATTTTAAGTGCATCTTCAATAGTGGTGAGCACGTGTGTGTTACTGGTAATAGATTTTTCAGGATTCTTTCATCTTGCCCATCTCAAACTCTCCAGCTTTGGATTAAGTCCCCTGCCCCCATCCTCCAGCTCCTGCTAGCTGTCATTCTGTTCTCATCATCTGTCACTTCAGTTATTTGACCTGCCCCTTATGGGGGCACAAGATTTTGCTTATAATTTGGAGATTTATCATAGAAAGCATTTGCCAGCGTTGCAGAATGGGTTAGAATTCCTTCCCATTTATAAGGCTAGACATTACTGCACTGTGCTTGTTACTCCTCTGTCAGTAGACATGGTACTGAGCTCTGTTTCCTCGTGGTGTTTGTAAGCAGTGTGCCTGAGCTAGTTTATGTCATTGGACAAAAGTGTCCCGGACAATTCTTATCATATGCTTTGTGAGTCCTTCAGAAACTTATGAGAGAGTAGACAGAAACTCAAAGGAGGGTCTTTGGATCACACTTGAAGAGGTTAAGTCTATGGCTACCTGAGGCCTCTGTATTCTGGACATGTGGCAAGGCAGAGCCACGTGGTAGGAAGCATGGGTAGAAGGGAACTGCTGATCTCATAGTAGCTAGAAATCAGAGAGAAGAGACAGGAATGGAGGGAGCAGGAGGAAAGAGAATAGACAGGAAGGAGAAAACACATACATGAGCAAAATGAGAGGCAACTCAGAGAAGCCATCGAGAGTCTGCTCCAGGCACCGGCTTCCTCTAACTAAAAACATGACTTCTTAGAATCTATGCAGCCTTCCAATGGTGCCATCCACTGGACATCACACTTTCAATATACAAGATCTAGGAACCAGTAGAAAGTACAGGATACTTGTTAGATCGGCTACTGAATACATACAAAAAGATCTTCTGGGATTTCTGTTTTCTGGACAAAGCTAGAGAAAAGGCTATCTGAGACATGTTTGCACACCCATGCATGGATATGTCTACACAAGAGCCTCCTGTTAACACACTGGATGGTTAACAGCAGATATTTGACAGCAGGCTCCTGCACCTCCTACATGGGCTTGGCAGAGGACACAATGCCAAGCTTTGTTAGACAAGCACAGCACTTATAATCACTGGCATTCCAGAGATTATTCACCTGTAAGAGGTAATAACACATCAATCAATCAGATGCATTTCACCCTCAACACCAACAGTGTAACTTGCCAGTAACAGACAGGTCTGGATGCAACCAGAAATTTTCTTTTGCAGAGATGCTCCTATCTCTAGTTAAAGTGGCATGTGAGGTTGGTATTTTGGCTTCTATTTGTAGGGTACACTTATTTATTTCTTCCTGAGGGGATAAGAAATGGATCTTGTAAATGTTGCAGTTTTTTTTTATTATGTTTGACATTTATTAAGGAAACTTTTTAGATTTATTTTTTATAAGGAGCTGGGCCAATGAATGAAAATCCAACTCAGCTTGGGCTTTTTGAAGTCAGGTACATTAAACTGGGTGTATCGAGTTCCATCCTTTACTTTCTGTTTACTTTTTTATTTTGAAACTTGGCTTCTCTATGTTACTCAGGCTACCCTTGAATTCACACTGTAGCCCAGGCTAACTTTGAACTTGTGATCCTCCTGATTCAATCTCCCAAGAAGCTGGGAATATACACCACCAGATCTGACTCAGTTAAATTTTTGATATCTGCTGCTGGTGTGTTCTCTTTTTAAAAGCATTAAAAAAATATATTTATCTTGATTTCAGAGTGTTTGACCATGACTTAAATTTTTCCAAGTTGGGTGGGCCTCACATCAGTCTTAACCAATCCCCCTGTTGTCTAAACTACTCCAAAGTAGTAACTGGTCAAGGTCTGCCAGCCAACATTCTCTAGGCAGTGCTATGTAAGTTGAGTGTGTATGTTGGACAAGTCCCTTTCCTCTGACTGAAAGAACAGAGTCAGTCAGAGGAAAGGGACTTGTCCAACATACACACTTTCTGGTAACCAGAAAGCCCCTCAGACCCATGCCATGCAATGGAACAACTGTTCATGTATTAGACTCTACTTCAGTGCACGTGCTTAGAGGTAATGTGTCACAAAAGCCCAAATGGATGCTGTGCGGGTTTCCCATTTCATAGACTACAAGACTGAGATGCAGGATCCAAACTGGAGTCCATACCTCTCCACTTCCTCCCCAGCACATCAAGCTAGACGTTTTGCACTCCTTAAAATTCTTACCATGTACCTTGTGAATCCCTTAGTGCTTTAGTGAGAGAGTGTAAACAGAATGACAGTAAGACAAGTGGTGTTGAATGAGCGTAGACTGTGTGTTTGCTCTTGGAGACTTGGGGGTGTTACGGGAAATGTAGAGATAAGCTCTGTGATTAGGAAAGGAAGCATGTTGATTTCAGAAACAGACTCCACTGTGCTGCTGAGAACAGGAACTTGGCTGTGAACATCAGGACCATGGGGTTCACCGTCTTCCCTTTCCTCTTGGCCCTAGGCTGCTCACCTTCTGTGAATAAATGAAGATGTCATTACATACAGAAGGCAGTTTCCTTCTAGAGGCCAGTGTCCTTCCATAGGGGTATAAAATTGTTCCCAAATTTTCGTTTGGTTTCCAACTTATCTCATGTTCCTCCCTGGCCCCAGCTCTGTGTGGCTGAGCCTCACTGATTTCCTTTCTCTTCCCATGCTGCCACAGCAGTAAGCATATGAAGCCTTCCCTGGGGGAGATTGTTTCAAATGAGTTAAAATTGAGATGGAGAAATGCCAAATAAAGGCCACATCTTTGAAGAACACGAAAGAGCAAGTACCTTTCTCCAATAGACAGGCTGGATCAAAGGCACTTGAGGCTTGTTTGCCTTATGAGAAAACCTGCTTTCCAATCTGGTTTGAGAGCAACACATGAGCACAGGGGACAGAGAGATGACAATTGGTTGCTTCTCTTCCAGCTGCCCAGACAAAGAAATACACTAAACAGCAAACATTTTATCCAATGTGAGTGAACACGGCTTTGCAGAACACTCAGCACACCAGGCCTTGCATCTCTGTTCCTTGGACACTCCACACCAACCCTTCCCCTTCATGTGGGTGTCAACTACAGCAGACTTTGCTGTTCCAGCTTCTAAACACAACAGCCGGGTGTGAGGCATTGAGCCCATTGGCATAAGGCAATGCAGCTAATTAGTCAGGCTTGGTTCTGCCCTCTGCTTCAGTTTGCAGAGATCCTTGGTAAACAAGCTTCTGATATTGGCACACATTGCTTTGTGCTTCAAAAAACATTCTATATGTCTCTTCTGTGGTGCAACGTAAAAAAATCTTCAGTGTTCTTATTCTGGTGTCTATTCTCAGCTGGTTTTGAGATTAGATATGGCTGCTCATAAAGATGTCAAATGATGGACAGCTAACTTAGTGAGTGCATGCCATTTACATAAACATGTTCACCTTGGCTGGAAGAGCGATTGGGGTTCCAGCAGAGGGGTTGGGTTTGGGTCTTAGGACTGGAAGCAGATAGATCACAAACACCTCTATCTCCAGCTCCTGGGAACCTTATACCTCTTCTGACTTCTGTGGGCATCATCTGTACACACACACACACACACACATATACATACATACATACATACATACATGCATACATACATATGCAGGCACACACACAGACACAAACACAGACATACAAATACACACAAACACACAGAGAGAAACATACAGATACACACATAGGCATACACATAGAAGCACACACAGACATACAGATACACACACAAGCATACAGATATATGCACCCATAGGCATATGCACTTAGATACACACAGACAGACACACACATACACAGTTTTAAAAACTTACAAATCAAAAGTAAAGCACTTCTAACGCCTTGCTGCATATTCCTTCCTTCAGTCCTCAGATCAATGAAGGAGGCTGTTCTAGCCTCATTTTTCACAGGAAAAATAATGGTTTCACATGCTGAGTCACTAATTCACCATGCTCTCTTCTGCATTCATAGTACTATGAAGTTTCTCCTGTGTTTCCTTCCACTCCTGTCAGAGTTCACATCTTTTTTTCCTCCAAATTTATGGATTTGTAAACTGGGTTGTGCAAATTTAAATAATTATTATTACTTCTATTTTTATTGTTATTATCATCATCATCATCATCATCATTGTCATTGCATGTGTGGTAGGTATACGGTTATGCATGTACAACATCACATGTGTAGCAATCAGACAACAGCATTCAGGAGCCAGTTCTTTCTTTCTGTTTGGATCATATGCCAAGCTTTTACATGATGACCTGTCTATCAGGTCCAGGCATTGAAATTTTAATTTGGACAGCCTGAAATGGGTTTGCATATCAGTAACCTGAATCTAGAGCTTATGCTCTCTGACTTCATTGACTTCTTAATGTCTGTTGGGAATGGCTGTACTCCTTCAAGCAGTGAACCTGTAGGGTAATACATGTATGTTGGAAGTAAACGGAGCCTTGAGGGTCAAACATGCTTTGTTGAAACTCTACGTCTTCTCTACCATCTCTAAGACTTAGGAAAAGTGTCCGCTAGGTTTGATATTCAGACATAATTTCTGGGAGAAGGTGATCATGCCCCAGTTAGCCCAAATGTTCAAAACTACAGAGGGTACAGTTAGACACTTAACATGACCATGATGAGCGCAAGCAGAATTGTGGCTGCGGTGAGAGCTGAATCCCTGCTTTAATATTATAGGAACAGAACCTGGAACTTTAAAATGAGGTTTAAACCCTCAAGTCTCAGTTTTCTCCTTGCTAAAATGCGCATCTGGATAAGACGTGGTAAAGTCATTACGGTTCTCTGCAGTACTGTGAAATTAAGCAGCTAGGATCTAACAGTGTCTAGGCAAAGGGGGCTACTTGTGTGATTCTAAGTGCACTGGTTGGATCTGAGCATCATCCATGTACAGTAGAACCGCCGAATTAAAGTGGAAAGTTTCCGGAGCGGGAAAGTACCAGCAATCTACAATTCCTCTTTTTCCCCTGCACATTTTCTATTGATTGAGAGGGCTGAATGCTGTGATTACTTAAAGTCAATATCTCCAAATGGATACAGTGATGTTTTTGTGGAAGGAGAAATAGGAAAAGAAGGGTACAAACGGGGTGTGACTCTTCCAAGGGGTTGAGGGAGCTCATAACTTTTCTTTGGGTTACAAAAACAATATACACCTCAAATAAACACTCAAAGCAGGGCTTTTACTTACTGGCATAATTGTGGGTGGGCATCACCTAGAAAGTCCATTTCATCCTTGGCTTTATCCTACTGGTGATTATGAAGCTACCCAGAATCTCTAGTAACTTTTGGCAAAAGTTTCTTTAAGTTTTTTTTTTTAAGTTTAATATTTTGATTATGTGTATGCATCTCTGAATGTGGGAATGTGCACAGGAGTGCATGTACCCAAGGAGGCCAGAAGAAGGCATCAGATTTCATGGAGCTGGAGTTACAGGCTGCCCAACATGGGAGTTGGAAACTACACTCAAGTCCTTTACAAGAGCAGTATTAACTCTTAATCAACGAGCCAACTCTCCCCAACTATCTAATGACTTAGAGTTATATACAGTGTCTGCCCCAGGAGTGTAGGTCAGCAATTCCTTGCTGTAAAAATATATATATATATGAGAAGGTATGGAATGACATGAATAAATATTCTATAAAAAGCCAAGGAGAAAATATCCCAGAGTCATACAATTGTCTGTTTGTTGATCTACTTCCTGTTCACAGACTTGCTAGCTTAAAAAAAAAATAGGATTATGGAAGATGCAAAGGAAATGCTCACTTCAGCTCTTAAGAGTGATGTTGGCAATTTTACATTGTGCTTCCTCCCCAGGGTTGGTGCGAAAATGTTTCCAGTAAATTAAAGTATAATAAAAGCTTGGCAATATGGCAGCTTTTATATTAATTTCTTAATTTTTTTTTGCAGCTTGATTATAAATCTCTTGGGTGGGTAAAGGTGAAGCCTCTAGGTCATTGCTAAAGGAAGTTTGACTTAATAAGTGTTAGGGACCTCTCCTTTTATAGAAAGTGTTGTGTCCTGTGACCTGTGTACTACAGGTCTTGGGGTCAGGATGAGATGTATACAACCCATTCTGAGGGAAGGATCAGCCATAGACACTGGGCAAAGACATCAGATAGGAGGCCTAAGTATGACTTGGACTGGAAAATGTAGTGCAGGAAAAATTGTTTGGCTTCTGCAGTGGCAGAATTGTGTCACCCCTGAGAGCTGAGTGCGTGTAGTTTGCTTGGGTTGAAATCCTGACTCTTTATTTTCTATATGTACAACCTTGAAATTTTGTCCAGGCCCTTTGTCAGCAACATGCAGTTCTTATACGTGTATGTAGATATTTTTGCACATGTTGTGTATGAGGATACATGTGTGTGTTCAAATGCACATATACACATGTAATGGACTCTTGTAGAATAGAGAAGTCAACCTCTGGTAGTGTAGTTCTGTAGACATCCACCCAATTTTTTGAGATAGGGTCTTTTACTAGAATCTTGACTTTACTGATTCAGCTAGGATGATTGACCAGTGATCCCTCAATGATCCAGCAGTCTGTGCCTCTCCAGGGCTGAGATTAGAAGTGCATGTGAGCATGGCCAGCTTTTCCCATGGGTGTTGGAGACTGGACTCAGATCCTCATATTTATAAAGCAGGTACTTTATTACCGTGCCACATCTCAATTTTCTGTAAGACTCTTAGGGACATTGATAGCATATGTGGATGTATAAAGACAACACCTGAGTCTTGCTGACTTTGCTGAGTCACCTAGCCAGCTAGGGATTACCTCCCACCAGGTTATACAAGTAGGTTAACCATGTGTATCTCCACTCAGCAAACCAACATCCGCCAGCATTTGCTATTGGTATCTGAAGACTCCTCTTTCAGTTAATTACTCACTCACAGGAGCAGGGCATTTCTGTGAGCTCTAGACTCACTGAATTCTGTAACATTTGTACTGCATAGAGCCAGAGGTCATCCCAGTGAGCCTTCTCCATAAATCTCTGATCTATGTCTTTGAAAAGGAGAACTTAGATGAAATCCAGTGAGCATTCTATGGGCCATAGTCTGACTGCTTCAATGATACATTGGTTAAACAACCAACAGACCACCTGAGCTATACACAGAAGTACAGTCATCATCTGCTCTGATCCTTCTGCTTTTCACATGGGCAAAGGGAAATGAGGAAAGAGAGGATGAAAAGTTTGCTAAAGTTCTTAGCACACGGAATATTTTATTCTAAGCCAGGTTGTGAACTAAGCCAGTGAGCTGATCTGTGAACTGTACAGCAAGCTTTCAAAATACATACACTTTTGCATGCCTATGCACACATATATACATGTGTTTGTACCTATCATGCATTTGTATGTTCATGTATTTCATATAATCATACATGAACAAACATGCATTTGCATATAAACATTCATGCCTAGATACATGTGCATCATTCACACAAGTGTCTGCATGCATCAACACATGCATGTTCTCAGAATCATGTGTTGACATGTATATATCTACACACACAGGTAGACCGAAGTTCTTGAGAAGATGCACAAAATTATTCTCAAATGGCGTTGCAATTCATCTGAACAGTACTTTCATACTTAAGTTCCAGTGACTTCAACTTACAGTCTAGAACAGTAAACGTGGCTATAAAAACTCATCCAAACACAGGATCATTATCTACTCAGATGATTAGAGGCCTCAGCAGCTCACTAAGTAGAGTGAGATCAGGATTGGCATCATAATGCAGCATGGATGACTATCTGAAAGGGACTGAGAAATACAGTGTTACCAGGAAGATGTCTCAATACACTCACATTTCATCCTTATCCAGAGTGGCACTGAATGTTAATGATAGTTCACTCATATGAGATCCCCAAAGGCCGCTTGAGTTTATGAGAGTCAGCAAGACACTCATCATACACATCATCTTCTTTAACCCTCGTCTTGGCTGTGATAGTGGGAGAACATTAGGAATGGACAGATTAATGCTCATTGTATAATACACAGTCAAAAATGATGAGGGCAATAATTGAACCTGGAGGGCTGGGCAGCTGGCTCAGCAGATAAAGTGCTTGTCTTGCAATCATGAGGACCTGAGTTCAGTTCCTCACCATGTATGTAAAAAGCTGGCTGTGATCGCATCTATAAGCCCAGTTCTCTGGGGCTTGCTTACTAGAGAGTCTAGCTAATTCTGTAAAACCCAGGTTCAGTGAGACATCCTGTCCTAAAACCTCAGGTGGAGACTGGATGATAGACACTTGTTTTTGACCTCTAATCTCCACATGCACACAAACGCATATGTATGTGCAATTGAAACTTCACACATGAATGTATACATTTGTAAAACATATACAAAAGAATCAAATTTGAATGCAGAGGTATGCTTTTTCCCTATGATGACTTTCCCATTCTTATGACAACCAAGAAAACATAAGAGTAGCTAGGAACACATATTTCACATGTAAACACTCCTGTCTACCTGTGTAAGGTTCCCCAAAATCTCTTCCTAACTTTAGGGAAGAAAGTCCACACAGCCAGGAGAAAGCCTAATCCACTCAGATGGGAGGACTTGCTCCATTATAACACCATGGAGAGCTAAGATGTACCAGAACTTCCTGTGATGATAGAAAGTTTCTAAACCCTTGGTGTCTGGTATGGAACCCCATGCAGCTAGTTGTGGAAGCAGAACAACACATACAGGATTTACAAATTGTAGAAAAATAAAGCTATAATATAGCTCATTCGTACTTTATCTTTTTAAAATATGCCAATTGCCTGAGAAATTACAGCATACAAGCTTAAATGTAATGCATTGTTAAAATTAGCCTTTGTGTCTCTTTTCTCCTGATTTTTAAGTCATCTCCTATAAAATTTTAAATTGTATATACTTCTTGTCATTAATAGTTTATAGTGTGTCTTAGCTCTAGATTGTTTAACTATGAGTATACTTGTATATTTGAAATTATGGAACTGTCTAGCAACACAAACATCTGTGTAATAAAAAAACATTTTCTTTTTAACACAAGAACATACATTGTATGATGAGTTATATTTGTTATTATCAGGTAACAATGCAACTTTCAATACACAACCCTCTAACATCAACTTCCGTTCTTCTACTTCCTTTTGGACAAAGTGACTATACGGTTCTGAAATTTAAATGCATTAAAGTGTTTACTATTCATATGCATCCAGTATCATCATGATTTGCATGTTACATCTATACAAAATTGATTAGTAACAGAAAAAATCAAAGAAATAAATGATAATCCAAGGAAGAATCTACAAAGTAGATGGCGCACAATCGGTTGACTCTTCCATATTTTCATGTCAGCATCAGGGAAATGGGATGTAGTATTAGTGAAACATATGTCCAGCACAGCACAAAGTGGCCACACACATTCACCATTTAACAGATTCCTTTAAAGTCAACAGGACTGATAGCCATCACATAGAAAGATGACAGGTTTTCACATCAAATGACCCAAGTGTCTCCACAAAGCTATCAGCATGTACTTGTGCAAGTGAACATAAGCAGCTCCTTAAGTGAGCCCACTCTGCATGTCCATCTCAGAATGACTCCAGCCCACTTAGTTCTCAATAGCCAGGACGAAGAAATGTCAAAAACTACAAGAGCAGAAAAAATGCAAGCTACTTATTTGTAGTACTTTTTTAATTTTAAGAGGCTCTCACTTTCCTGATAAATGAGTGGGTGAGAATCAAAAGTGGTTCTCATACTGTAAGTGAAAAATCCCAACCTGTTCATTCTCTATTCTTGCTCCACACATTATTGTAGCATTGTTATAATTATTGTAATCTGCACTAAAAGTAGAGACTTCTAGGTTTCTTCAGAAATGTACTGGCTACCAGGTTTTGTCCCCTACAGACAGGGTACTAAGGGCCATGAGCAAGTTGTAGATAGTCTGAGCCTTGGGAAGCTATCAGCAGTGCTACAGAATTAGTTCAGACAACAGTGCATACATTGACATCTGTATTTGTAGGTGAGGCTCCATGGAAGCTATGGCATGCATAAAAATCACATGGGGTAGCAAGACAGTGACAAGTTGTCACTGTGATAAGTAACAGAAAGAGCCAGGTTAAAGGAGAAAATGTTTATTTAAATTGCTTAGCCTTATAGTGTGTTTCTACTGATTTGAGCTCATGATGACGCAGAACACTATGGCATCCACCAAGGTCCAGTGGATGGTCACCATAAGGTGACCAAGATGCAAAGAGAAAGAAAGAGAATCATGCCTGTGCTATCAGGTATCTTTACTTCTCCATTTTGATCCTTCATGAGCCACAACAAAAGGACATTTCTGCTCAGTGAATCATCTCTAGGAAATACTCTCACAGACACATCCTCACAGACACTTTATGAATCAAGTAATCTCTCAGTCAATTTGACATTTAGGATTAACAATTTCAGGGTACTGGCTCCATTTTAGATTCTACCAGTCTACCTATAGAATTTATGATGCAATCAGTTAGGTCTTCAAGGGGTAGGGGGTTCTCCAAGAATCTGTGTAGTTAACAGGGTCCTGGTTTTTCATATTGTTAATATTCATAAAACATCCTTTTGGAATATTGTCCTGTGCCATCTGCCTCCAGGTTACACTGACATTGGGCTTCACATCTTAGACCTTGACTCATGGCTACAACAAACGGGTTGGTTCTCATTACTTTTCTCCCTGTGTGTGAGGCTGTAAGGGGAAAGGAAAACCTGGAGACAGGTTCCTATGTGGGTGTTGATCTCCACAGGCATCTGAGGTTCATCAGCAGTTATGACATCTCTGTGGTATTAATTGCACAGTATGGACCCGCCTCAGAAATGAGGGAAGAGGGCAGGTAAGGATAAAAGTTACATAATTTGAACCATATGCTGTTTGAGCCACAGAGGGATTCAGAAGCCAGCTACTTATTTTATGGACAAGGTGGCCTGGCTCCAGTGATCAGCTCAAGTTCACACTGGGAAACTGCCCTTGATTGCCTTGAATGTAGAAGTAATTCTGTGCAATGTTGTGCCCAATAAGATTGATGAAAGACCCAAGCCTTCCTCTTCCAAAAAGAAGAGGAAAAGATTATGTCAAAGAAATTATTTATTGCCCAAGCAATGTATAATTAATGTAAGAAATACTGGTTTTAATTATAAAATGAAGTATACTGCTCCCTTCATTGTTTGATACTTTTAACACGATGCCCAGTCCCTTCTGCTAGAGTGTTTTTCTTGTGTGAATTCCTAACAGACTTTTAATTGTGCAATTGTAGCCCAATTTCCAGTCACTCCCCAGTTTCTTGGATTATTCAGTCCAGTCCTTTCATCTTGGTCCCACAATTCTACTGCAAAAACCATAAGTAGATGGAACTTTACACATGGTTCTCTCTTCTGTGTGTGAGTTGCTGAATGAAATCACATGAGGGCCATGGTATTGAGGGATGAACAGTTGCATTTGGTACCACAGAGGAGGCACTGCAGTCATAGGCCACAGCAGTTACTGTCAGATCCTGGGAGCCACCTTTGTTATTCAAGTGAGCCTTCATCATAACAGGATCCCAGATATGTACAGACTCAATAGATAAGCCAATAAAAATACATTTTAAGATAGGAATTTTTATATTTAGTGTGTGTGTGTGTGTGTGTGTGTGTGTGTGTATGTGCATGCATGTGTGTGCCACATGGGTAGAGGTGCTCACAGAGTCCAGAAAAGGCTATAGAATCGCATAGAGCAAGAGTTCCAGGGACTTGTGAACTACCCAATGAGAGCTAAGAGCCAAACTGACCTTGTTTTCAAGAGCAGAGTGCACTCTTAAGAGCTGTCTCTTCATCTCAAAAATTACATGCATAATATTAAAAAGTAAGGAACGAGGCAATATTTTCTTAACAGTGAATGAATTATTTATTCAAAGATGTCTCTATTTTATTATTATATTATCATTAATATGTATATATTATTGTTTGTTTGTCCAATAGTTTCATAATAGAGATTGAATTCAGGGTCTTATGTGTATGCTGAGCAAGTTCTATATCACTCAATTACATACATCCTCAGCCCATTTTTAACCTTTGTGTTCTGAGAAAGGCTTCACCCTGGCATTGGACTTAACCTGCAACTCTTGCAGGTCTTGAACATGGAATCATCTTCCTTCAAGCCCACTGAAGAGCTAAGATGACAGACTGACCTTCTTATAAGGAGTTCTTTAATTCTGTTCCACATGCTTTGTACACTGGTGCGTAGGCCTAAGTGGACGAGAAGGAGAAACCGACTCCTTGACCAGGGAAGTCAGTCGGAGAAGGTTTTCCATGCTCTTAATTTTATTCCACATTGTGAAGCACAAGGGATTGAGGAACATATGGGAAGACTTGAGTTTAATTGTTAAAACTCCGCTCTGCCAGGCCGCTTCCTCCCTCTAATCTGCACTGGTTAGCGTTTGTGTGCATTAGGTAATATATTTAATGTTTCTCACTCTGATCCAATTTTCGTGTGTTTGGCAGCAGCCCAGCTTCCATGGGCAAGGGGCAAGGGAGACCATAAATCTGCCACCAAGGAGCCCAGAAGCTATATTGCTATGTTAGATGGTATGCTTGTGTGAAGACTCCAAAATGCTTGTGAAGCAATACCATCTCTTCCCTGAAAGTCTCTCAGGGACCAAATTAATGTATCTCATATTGTATTGATTGGAGCCAATAAGTGCCTAAATGATTTGATGCGAGACAGAGAGATTGTGCAGGCAAGAGGGGTTAGGAGCAGCGTTGGAAGAAGTATGTGGTTTAATTACTGTCTGAATTTTGCCAATCTACCTCCCCCCTTAGGAATTTAACAAATAGGCCTAAGTGCACTTTAGCTATTCTTGACAGCTGTTGAAATGATATCAGCTCTTGATGAGGGAAATCTGGAGGCTTGGGGTATTGGTGGGAGTAGCAAACCACAGGGAGCACCTCTTCAGCCCACAAATTTAGCAGCAAAATACAGGATGAGCCTTTTAATGTTGAACTATGGAAAAATAGAGATTTATCTAACGATTCGGCTTTACTCTCAATGAAGCCAGATCCATCTTTGATGCAGGGTTGGTTCCATGTTGGCATCTGCCTTTCTAATGATGTTGAGCTAAACCCAGAGTTCAAGTTATACTTGGATGTTGGGTGGGCAGACACTTTCTGCGCACAATGAACACAGTCGTGTGCTTTCTTCATTTTTGTATTCCCTCTGTGCTGGAGAACAGAACCCAGGATCTTGGGAAGGCTCTCTATTGCTAGCTCTTGCTTTCATGGTCTGTTAGGAAGCTCTTTTAGGAAAATGAGAGATGACTTGTTATTCTCTCAGGTTTTTTTTTTAATAGAAGAGAGAGAAGCCAAACCCTGGCTGAAATGCAGTGTCAAGCCCCGCACCAGGAAGACGAATGTTGTGCATCTGAGAGTGTTTTGATTACATCAATAATTCAAAGAAAGTACTGTCCACTTAATCTCTTTTACACTTCTCCACCAGGAAAGACCCCAGTTTCATCCCACACTCCTGCAGCTGTCGTTTTTCCTCAGCTCTGTTTGAAATACATTATTCTGTTTTCCTGGAAATGTTTATAGTTACCACTGACCAAATTGCATGCACACCATTTGCTCTCTGAGACAGATGAAAATCCACTTTAGATGGTAGACACAGACGAGGTGTTATCAAAGGAGAGTTCTAAATTGAACTTGAATTTTACTTTACTAGGCCATGAGTCTGATGCGACATGAAAGACTCATTTGTTTGTGTATATTGATCAGTATTCAAAATACAAACACATAGGACTGTGCAGAAAGCTCAGTGAGGAAAGCACATAAGCATGAGAACCTGAGTTTAGTTACTAGTACCTATGTATACCATCAGAGGGTTTGAAGGGAGAACATGGAGGCACAAATTATTTATTGTATTATAATTTCAGAAAACATGAGAGAATCATTTATTTTCCCTTTTATTAAACATAGTCTTTTCTTGTCCAATATAATATGAATGCAGTTTTCCCTCCTCCTTCTCTTAGTTCCTCCCCACCACCCCTCCTATCAGAATCTACTAGCTTTCTGTCTCTCAGAAAAGAACAGGCTTCTAAGAGATAACAACTATAATACCAAATAAATATATAAATAGCAAAATAATATAATAACAAATTAAATATAATAGGATAAAATAAAAACCACCCTATGGGAGTTGGACAATTCAAGACAACAGAAGAATAAAAGAGCCCAAGAGAAGAATCAGAAACCTGCGTGTTTGCCCATTCAGGCATCTCAGAAAAGTACTAATTGAAAGCTATGGACTACATGTAAAGAACCTTGTGTAGGTCCTGTGCATGCTGCTTCAGTCTCTGGGAATTCATATGAACTTTGTTTAGTTGTTTTAGAGAACCTTAGAATTCTTCTGGTGTCCTCTATAACCTGTCTCCTTGCCTCCTTCTTCCTTCTCTTCCAATGGATGTCCTGAGCTGAGGGGAAGAATTTGATGGAGGCATCTCTGTTAGAGCTGGGTATTCTAAGGTCTCTCTCTGTGTAAGTAATGTCTGGCTGTGGGTCTATGTATTTTCACTTCTTCAAGTGGAAGCCTCTTTGATGATAAAGAACAAATTAACGTACCAATCTATGGGTATGAGAAAATAATATTTAAAAGTTGCATGCCATGATGTACATTTGTAATATCTTTATTTCTGTGGAGAGATGGAAAGTGAAAACAGGAGGATCCCCAAGAGCTTGCAAGCCAATTAGCCTGATATATATAGTGGAGAATAAAAGACCTGATATCAACCTAAGGAGAGGGTAGGAACTGATAACCAAGGTTGTCCTCTGTCCTCTACATGTGCATTGCAATATGCAGGTACCTATGCATAGACACCATACACACAGATACACAGATACACATACCACATATCCTCATCCTACACATACCCATAGAGGCACACAAATTTTTAAAAATCAAATGTGTACTTCTGGATGCATCTGTACATATCTGTATTCTCAGTGCTAGGCAGGTAAGGGCAGATGGCTACCAATAGCTCACTAGTCATCAGCGGCTCTAGCTGAGTCAGTGAGCTTCAGGTTCAGTGAAAGACCCTGTCTAACAAAATTAAGCATTAGAGAGCAATCAAGGAAAGACAGCAGACACTGACCTCTGGTCTTCCTAGACTAATGTACGTGTGCATACAAAACTACACACAACATACACAAAAAACCCACCTAGACTTGTGTGTATAAACTCATGTGTACAATTGATTATTGTGGGTAAACTGCTCATGATTAAGTGGGAAATGGAACATTTACAACATCTACAGCCTGTGATTTAGGTTAACAACTCAATTTACTTGCTATGGACACTTCTGCAGTGTGGCTTTACACAGTTTGGAACAGCTTATAGTTTGATTGATTGGTAAGAGGATATGATGAATGTGTGTTATACCTGTGGTACTTACAGAATTAATGCAATCTGTCTGTCTGTCTGTCTGTCTGTCTGTCTCTCTCTCTCTCTCTCTCTGTGTGTGTGTATGTGTGTGTGTATGTGTGTGTGTGTGTGTGTGTGTGTGTGTGTGTGTATTTACAGGTGCACTATTGTATATTGGATCATCATTTAGAGAAATGTCTGCACTTTGCCATTGTGGTGTGTAATAGGCTTAATGATATTTGAAAATTCCCAAGCCACTCATCGTGCTGGGAGAGCTGGAAGAGGCAGACTTTGAAGGAAAAGCTACACATTTTCTCATTCTAGGTTGGCTTAGATTTCATACCTTAACACATAATTATCTGCATCTCTTCACCCACTCCCTAGAAAGAAATTGTCAAATTGTTGGGAAACACATGCAGGACCAAGTAGTATGCCCCTGCCTTTGTCACACTTTCTAGTCCCTCTCTGCACTGTTCCCTTTGGAAGTATATTTATAGCATAGAAATGTAAGCTTCTGGACTTGCCTTGATAATTGGTCCCCATGTTGATGGCCTTGGGGCACATGGGAGGCCCATCAATGATCCGAGTATATTCAATTAGTTATAATGTCAAGGGTATCTCCTTGTATCCTAATTCTCTGAGAACTGCCCTTGTAGAATGCATGGCAGTTCTAAATAAACCAATCATTTTGACCTCCTGGCCATTCTAAAAATAAGAAACTTTGATTTGACCCTCTTGCTTTTACATTGAAATAAATATGATTACACCGGGTGCCCCTAGTTTAAACTAACAGTAAAATAATGCTAGGCTTCTTTATAGCTTTTCCATTGTGATCACCTTTCTTCTCTTTGAACATGAATGCGTTTGCATTTACACAGACATTGATAACAGTCTACCTGTCTACATATTCACAGTTGCAATCATTAAATACCTATGGGATCAGGGCGGTGGCTTACGAGGTGAAGTGCTTGGCTTACTAATGTAAAAGCATGAGTGTGGGTCCCAAAAACACATGTAAAACTGTACATAGTAGCTTATATTTATAAACTCCATGTTGCTATAGCAAAATGAGGCACAGAGACACGGGAACATGACTGTCCACGTAGCTTGATACAGAGGACACTGTCTGATACAAGATGAAGGGTGAGGGTGGAAATTGAGCTTTTGCTCTGACCTCTGCATGCGCCTGCACTCATGCACATAAACATGGCTGAACATCAACCACCACTCAAATGAAGACTTGAAAAATACTTATGAAGATTATTTGTGTGTGTGTGTGTGTGTTGTTAGCATAACACAAATAATTTGCAAATATTTAACTTATTTTGACGTCGCTTGTGCTATAGATGGTCTCTCTTCATGCTACTGATGTGGGGCAGTGAGACATAGAAGTCTAGCATTTTTCAAATATCTATGCATTACACCTGCAAACACTTAGGGTGCCAGAGATGGTAAAACTGACCTTCAGGGGGAAGAGGAAAGAGAGTGGTACCCAGGCAACTCCAATCTGGTATGTAGTGAGTCACTTCACCTAAGTCATAGACAAGAAGGAGATAAATTGAGCTTTGTATTCATCTAAATAGTCTAGAATTTCTTGGTCTGGGAATGGAGCTTAGTGGTATAGTAGGTGCCCTGACTTCAGTCTCTATCATTTCAAATAAAATAAAACTTTCAAAATCCTTAGATAATTTTTCAATGTATAATAAAAATTCTTTTGTAAAATTTCAGATATCTTCATCAATTTACATGTGCATATATTTAAATATAAATATTTATGAGTAAAACATAGACATAAGAATTAGAAAGAAACATAGATTTTGCTTCGCTGGCTGTTTTGCTTTCAAATTCACCATTCTATACAGTTAACATCACTTTGAGCTGACATTGAACGCAGAATTATCTGGGTATTCCTATCTCCCAAATTAAATAATCGTGTGTTTTAAGAGATAGCAAGTGCTTTTAAATTCCAGAGATATGGGATTCAATTTCCTTTTCTAATGAAACAAAAATCTACATACAGTGTATTTAAATTTCTTGAAAGAGTTCATTTAATAAGTCTGAAGTGGTCTCAGCAAAATCCACAACTTAAAGATACAGTTGGAGCCTCCACTGGAAATAAGTTGAGCTTCCAAGAGAGAAATGGGTGATGATCTGAGTTCATTTGTACAGAAGAACATTGCACTAGCAATCAACTTTAAGTTAATGTTAACAATTATAATGTGTATCCTTTAATTGTTGAATTTTGAATCGCTTTCCAGTTTCCCACTGAGTTTAATGTGTATGCAAATTACATGGCCAAGAAATTCAAGATGCAAAAGATAGATTGCAGTTTGCAACTATCCCATAATTATTGCTTAATTTTTAAAAGGTCTTTCTGTAAGTCATGGCATTGTTCAATTTTCTGATACTGAACAGAAGACAACTTTTGGCTAATGATCAGTATAAATCTTGGGGTGGAACTTAATTGAACACTAACTTTGTTGTTTTTGCAGTGGCAAGCTACTCAGTTCCCCTTTTCTCTAAGGTATGCCTTCCTACTCTCTTAGCACAAATAATTATATATCAGGAAGTGTTCTTTGAGCATCCTTTTATGTATCTGAGAGCCATTCGGTATCAGGCAAACTCACACAATAGGAAATCAATTACAACTCTGATACCCATTTTAAAATTGTAGGGTTTTTGAACAAGATTTATTTTTGTTTTTTACTTAAATACATGCATGAGTGTTGTGTCTGAGTACAAACAGCTGACAGTACCCACAGAGGTCAGATGATAGTATCAGTTGCACTGAAGCCGGAGTTGTAGGCATTTGTAACCTCCTAACATCAAACTTAGGTCTTCCTCTAAGACAACAAGCAAGCTCTCCCAATGGCTCAGTCATCTTTCCAGCCCCGAATAATGTTGTTCTTAAGCATCCTATTTTGTGTGGATCTCCACACAAAACCTATTTTGTGTGGAGATAGAACCCATGCTGTCATCACTCTCCTGATTTGAACAGTCCCATCTCTCTGTGTGTGTGTGTATTTGTGTGTGTGTCTCTGTGTATTTGTATCTGTGTATTTGTCTCTGTGTGTATTTGTGTGTGTATCTGTGTATTTGTCTCTGTGTGTATTTGTGTGTATGTCTATGTCTGTGTATGTGTCTTTCTGTGTGTCTGTTTGCATGTGTGTGTGTGTATTTGTGTGTGTGTGTACATCTGCACATGCATGTCATGGCATGTTTACTTGTCGAAAGACAACTTACAGTAATAACTTTTCTTCTTCTACCATGTGGGTCATGAGGATGGAACCTAAGCTGTCTGGCTAGGTAACAAGCATTTTTAGTTGCCCATCCATCTGCCTGGTTCCATTTATTATTATTATTATTATTATTATTATTATTATTATTATTATTATTATTAAATTGTACATGTGTCATTTGAAAACATTCCATCAGACACTCAATGAGATCAGTAACATCTGAAAATGAGAAAATCTTTTGCTCCAGTATAAAGTCCACAGGCCTTTTGAGAAACCCAGCAGATCACTAACACGTGGTCCTAAGAATCTATCGACTCTGGGCACACGAGAAGATTGATCAATCCGGCAGACTCACATTAATTGTGAAATAGAAAGGAACAGTGCGATCAATGGTGAGGATGAAAGTCCGCCCGACGTTGCCACATCCAGCTAATCCGATAATGAAGAAGCTGATGTATAGCATATTGGAATTCCACCGTCTGGGCAGTTGTCACCATAAAGAATATCCTGCAATTATGGGGAAAAATTGAGCAGGCAGCAGTTGGGCCAACATAATCAGCCTGATGCCATAGTAGTTTTCCTGATTAAACACTAAATTAAGTGGCACTCTGCTCTGTAACCTGCCTGCGTTATGAAAAATAATCCAACAGCTAATGGGAAAAAGTTTGTATTTTAATCAAAGCAAACTATGAATATTAAAATATTCCTGGGCTATTTTTGTGTCGTTTAGCTGTGAACATGTTTAACAATTTATAAATGGTTCTTGCCACTGGCTTCTAGAGAAAGCATCCCATGTTAGATTGGGAGGTGAGGTTCCTGTGTGAAAATCAATTAGACTTGATACAAATTCAAAGAACTCTTAAGGGGAAAGAAGAAAGGAGGGAGGGAGGAACGTGGAGAGAAAGAGAGAGGGGAGGAAAGATGTGGGAGAGGGAGGGAGAAGGAATGAATTTCTTAAGAGGCCCTGGGAGAATTAAAATTTAGTTAACTTCTGTAACAGTTTGCCTAAAGGCATCAGCTCTATTCTTTCCTGAGAAGCATGTAATCATGCCAAGAGGATAAAGCTTAATAAGCCGAGCATAAGACATAGATCCCGTATACACGTATGTCATAATTAAGTTCTGTAGCTCAAAGCCATGGCTGACCTATCACTATATAGCAAGTTCTCCAGAAACAAGAGGAGACAAGACATTTATAGACAAGAAAAGATGGAATGTGTGTTGTGAGCATCAAACCTTCAGCAAGATGCCCTGTGTGGCCCTTCAACACTAACTAGTGAGGTGTGTTGACTGCTCTGTACATTACTGGTTGAAGATGTTCTCGGAGAGAATGTTGGTCTACACCAGTGTTCCCACAGCCCAGTCACTTGACACTGGATGCATCAGTGATGACAGGAAGCAGCATATATACACTTATCTTCTTCCCTTTTAAAGAGTTACTCTTCAATGTTCATCTATCTGCACCTGTGAGGCTATGACTAGAGGTTGGAAGTCAACCTCAGGTGCTACTCTTCAGTTTGTATCTGCCTTATTTTACAAAACAGCATCTCTTTCTAAGAGCAAGGCTTTACCAGTTAGGCTAGGTTGGCTGGCCAGCGGGCCTGAGGAATCGACCTGCCTCTCCCTTGGTCATGCACAGCTTCTCCAGAGAATGTTGGACATTGATCTCGGATCCTCATCCTTAAGCAGGAAGCCCTTGATTGACAGAGATGTCTCCTCAGCCCCTTGGGTCACCATTCTTGACTGAAGAGGCCCATAGCACCTTTTCTTTAGTGAGAATTGAAAGAGGACTTTAGGCCGGAAGAGTAATCTCCTATCTTCCTGTATGTCTGTTTTGATTTGTTGATTCTTAATTCAAGACAATTTATGGCCCTGTCTTTCCAACGAAAGCAAATTCCCTTTCTCTGAGGGATGGGGGTTGAAGAAAGATGAGAGATGTGCAACCATCGTGTGAAGGTGAAAATTTAAAAGCTCAACTGGGCATGTGGTATATGCTTGTAATCCAGTGCTCCAGGGTGAATGTGGGAGCACCAGAGGCAAACATGGGAGCACCAGGAGTTCAGGGTCAGCCTGGGCTACATGAGACCATATCTCATAAAAGGCATTATCTTGATTCATTTTACTAACAGTCCTTCATAGGTCCATTGCTTTGCACCAGGCTCAGTTCTAAGAACATTTATGCAAGTAACTTATGGTTTTACCCTTCTAGGAAGCTGCAATTCCCTCATGTCTCCCACTTTGCAGAGGAAAAGCTGAGCCCAAAGACCTTACAGAGTTACTGTGGCAGATGGAGTAGGTCAGAGTGTCATGACCCTGTTGGGGGAGGTACATCCTGCATCTTGTCAGCTTCAGCTCTCTCAGGCTTGCAGCTCACTTACTTCCAGAGGCTCACAGCAGCCTCCACCCTCCATCCCGGACTGGATTTCTCTATGTGGAGGAAATCACTGCACAATGACACATTCTGTTTTAACCCACCTCCGGTTCAGTTATCTTTGGACCAACCTTTTCTAAGTTGTTCCGGTCCATGTGCTCTGGGTCAGGGAATCTAGCTCGAGTCCCCCCTTCATCTAGAGCTTCAGTGTAAAAGATGTTCAGACTTAGGTTCTAAGTCATGTGGACTCAACAAGTAAAAGCAGCTTGAGAGTACAGCCAGGCCAAAATCTAGATCTTTCTCAGTTTGTTCTGGGTTGTAACAAAACACCCTGCCTGGGAATTTTATAAAGAAAAGAAGTTTGGTGGTAGGCTTGTAGTTTTAGAGGATAAAAATTCAATTTCTTATAGCCTCATAGGTTGGGGCATCCTGGCTGCTTCATAGCTCTGTGGTGACATCATGGTGGGAGCTAGTACCAGAAAGAGGGACATTAGTCATAAGAGAGAATCTGGGATCAGCCTTGCTCTTTATAGGTCATCTCTGTCTTGAGAGTTTTCTGGAGCCTTGTAGTAACTATCCTAAACCCTTCTGATGGCAATGCCCTCAAGAGTCTAACCACTTTCCTGTATACAGAGTTTTTGAAAGGTTCTCCAACTCAATCATCCTACACTAGATTCTAAGCTTTCAGCATGTGAACTTTTGGGGAGAACGTAAGATCAACATCATTTATTGACTGAACACAAGACTTTGCTCCATTTGCTTGCCTTACTTTCCCATTAATCTACAAGACAACAGCATGTGTCAACAGTGTGCGCTGATGGAGACGAAGCAATCCCCTCCTTCCTTTTCTCACGAGGATGCAATCGTCTTCCTTAAGGTACCCTCTTTAACTGGAGGTCAGATTATTGACACAGTTTAGGAAAGAAGATTGTATTCTTCAGCCCACATCAACCAACAGGCTGGCATATGTAGATATGTAAAGTCTGCAGGACCCAGTGCATGAGGCTGTCTAAGTCCCTAGGGCTGAGTACACCAAGTGTATACTTCACAGTTTATTTGTAACTGAGTTTTCACACTTACACACAGATTATCTGAAAGTAGGAGAACTGTTGTTGTGAAATGTGCAGACTAGAGAAGACACTGCAAGACTTGGGAGCCCAAAGCTGACACTCCCTGTGATTGAGAGCAAATTATTTCCCTATGGGAGCTTTAGTTCTTTTATCAAAAAAAAAAAAAAAAAAAAAAAAAAAAAAAAAAAAAAAGGATAAAATGATTTCCAACTCACATGGGGCTCCTAAGAAAATTAAACCAGTTTAGGTGTGTGAAGAACTTTCCTGTGTGTTGCTCACCATATATGTATCACAGATAAGAGAAATGTTGTCTCTGTAGGAACACATTTGCTCACATCCCTATTCAGAAATCATACACTGATTGTCTGATATAGCTGGAAGAAAGATGCAAACATTTGGCGGGTAGTCAAAGAGTGCTATTCACCATCCCCAAGACAAAGGGATCACCAAAGGCAAGGGATTTCCTGGTCCAGGATGTTGACAGTGCAGTGCTGAAGTCAAGAAACCCTAGTGTATTCTTGTCTACAACAAAGCTTCTGATGAGACAGTTATTCTAATCAGAGAGTAAGAGGATGATCCTAACCAAATCCTGTATATTTCTTACATGGAGGTTCTCTATCTTTTATTTAAAAGAGGTTTCAGCAAACTGGAAAGAAAGCAGATAACAATGCTCACCTCAGTAACAGTGTGACAGGCAGCTTTGTGGATTCAGGATCATATTGCAGAAGCTACGTGGAAGGAACTAATTGAGATTCTGAAAAGTTGGCTTAGGAATTGGGGTCTGAACAAAATAATACATACGGTGAAGTTTAAACTGGACCACAGTCCTTACAAAAATGCATCCAAGGGCTTGGGGACATTAAGATTGTAATGTATTCTCATCCTTTCCAAGTAATCAGAGGAGCTTTGTCGTGGTGGAGACTGGGTATCACACTGCAGGATACACTGTTCTGTAGATTCTACTTAGAAAATTTTAATCTTCTTCACCACTCTTTTTTATGTCTTTACCAAACACATAATTTGGGTTTGAAACAGTCAAGTTTCAATAATGTTCTTCTCTACCCTCTCTAATATCCCATGGGTGATTTTTTTTTTTATATTTTATTCATACCGTTATGAAAGGAATGATCTGGGATTGAATCAGGAAGTCTTCACATAGTGGGATGATGCTATTCCTTCAAGGATTGTGCATACACCAATGAGGTCTTTTTGAAAGCAGAATCTTCTGACACAACTAGGATAGATAATTTTAGACCCACTGTGCAATAGTGGTGGTGCGTGGCCCTCCAGCATGATTCCAACCTCCTGACATAGTAGTCCTTAATCAGAAAGTTCTGATAAAGGAGTTTTCAGACATGCAATTTTCCTACATCAAACATAATCTTAATTTTCAGGACACTTTAGTTGAAATGGATGTTTACATTATTCTGAATTTCAGTCTAAGTGAAGAGCTTCTAAGATAACCATTTGTGATTCATCTCCTCTTATTAAGGATGTTATTTTCACGAGCAAGGAAGAACATATGTATTTGTGACAAATCAAATTTCTCTTGTGTGCAATGCCTATCTCTCATATTCTGTCTTCAGTTACTAACGTTAATGCCTTTGCCTTATTTAGGAAGACAGACAGAATTATAATTGTATAAGGAAGAATTGTAGGTTGCCACATTTCCTTGTCTTCAATTGTATCCATAGATGAAAATAGCATGGTTCAGAGAACATAAAATCTATGTGAATGGGAAAGGTCCAATTCATGCTTCTTTTTCCCAGAAGTGAGTGAAGAAGAAAACACCAGGACTTACCCTCCTTGGGTCAGAAAGAACACACTTTCTTGACTCTTTTTGAGACTCAAGTGATCTCCTTCGGGGAGACAGGGTTTGATCAGTGAACTTGGAAAGATTTGGTATTGATGAAAAGACACCAGACAACCAGTGGATCACCAAAGCTCTCAATGCTTGGGAACAATATCAAGTTCGTGTCTCTTGAGTTTGATGAATGAGACATGCAAACAATGGGCTGCAAAAGCAAAAGGAACATATTGAGCAGCAGGAGGTTGGGAGAGGGAGGAGCTGTAACTCAGATCAAGGGATGAAAGGTTGAAACATCACCAGAGCTGTGTGAAAAATGTTCTTGAACACTTGGCTAGAGGTTTGAAAAGGCCCTTGCAGAAAGGAAGAGGAGAGTATGAAGGGGGAACATGGAGGGAGGTATGTAGGGGTAGTAGCCATGATGCTTAGTACATTGTTGATTATGAATATTCTTGGGTTTTCTGGAAAATCCTATGTCTTCACCTGTGGTCGCTAAGTAGTTCTTATAAAGCAACAAACTGTCAGCTCAACAATAACCTATAGAATTCTGGGGTCATGAATGTGGTTGTATGGTAGGGTCTCACTGACTTGGCCTCAGTTCTAGCCAGTGGCTTATGGGAACCAGTAATGGATGTCACTGCTGGCAGAGACCATGAGGCATATGAGAAAGAAATATAGTTACTGTCATCTTTGCCATGTCCTTGGGATTACTATATTGAGATAGATACTCAAGCCTCTGTCAAGTGGGATTACTGACTATGCTGGAATTTGTCTCACTCTCATGAACATGTGGGACATATAAGCAGTGACTTAGTGCTATATTGTCATTGAGAATTGCTGTTCATGTGGGGTGAGGACTTGGAGATGTCTCACAGATGAGTTCTAGAAAGGAAATATAAGATTCTAAAAGAAAATGAAGCCTAGACTTAAATTCTGTAAAATGCATTTAGAAGTAGACTCAAGTTTCACATTGGTCAACTGATGTCAGTTAACTTCTTTGATGACAGACAGAGATGGAACTGATCATCTCTGGTGCTGGCTGCCTGATGGTGAGACTTCTTCTCTAATCTTTCTACCTGTGTAGGCACTCTTCATTTGTTAAGAAAAGGAGCAGTCAAGTCGTAGGATGCAAAATGAAAAAGCAGACACACTGGGCTTGAAGCACGGATGACCCTTGGTGCTCAGGTTGAAATTTCTACCTCCTGGGAGAGCCTTAGGATTCAGTAAACACTGGCTACAAAGCCTTGAACATCTAGTGAGTCAAGTTATTCACTGTCCCTGGTTTGAGAGGATTTGAGACTCTGCCTGTCCCTTGATTCCATTCACCAACCTTGCAGTCCTTGCCCTGTTTTCCTCAGGTGGTAAATACTTTATCTTTAATTTCCTTTCCTGGTAGACTTGACCCTACTTCGATCCTGACATTTGGCACCATCCTTCTGTTTATTTGTCCATTTCATGTCTTACCGCACCCCCCCCCCACCTCTTCCCTCATACCTCCCTCCCCCAGACCTGTCATGGTTCCATGTTGCTGTGAGCAAAACTCATTTTTCAAAAGACAGATGGTGGCAACCCTGTTCTCTCTAAATAAAAAAGAAAAACAGCTGCCAAGGTGCGAACAGGAGTCTCTGGCAGCAAATCGTATCTACCTCGAGTGCTGGCAAAGTTTCCCTTCCGGGAAGAAGAACTATCTAAACAAAATGTGCAGCTTCAACTGGCCTCTACCAAGGCTCAAGTATAGAACAGCAGCAAATAATGGCGATTTATAGTGGACTTTAGACCCAGCACCTTTCTATCTTGGAGGGTACATATTTAAATGTGATGCTAACGGAGCTGAAATTTATAGCTCTCTAATAACGATAAAACGCCATCAGAGAGCGAGATAAATCTCGGGCTGCAAACCTTACAATGCAAGGCACACACTCACACGGGCACACAGGCTTGTAAAATACAGCCCGGGTACTAAGTCAGAACTCTGGGTTTGGAAGAAGCCAGTGGAACAGAGGAAGGGAAAGAAGTGTTTTATAGAGGACTGCAAATTGTTGTTTTCATGAGACTGGGGTCAAGGTACACTGTGGCCTCGGGTGGAAATGAACGCCGCTTTGTTCCATGGCCGATATATGCTTGACCTTGGCGAGGAAGCTTTTCCTTCTCCATATCCTCAATAGCTTTGCCCTTCACCTTTTCACGGCCCAGCGACAGGCTTACTTCCAAACAAATGCCCACGAATTACAGCCCCCTGGGAAAGGAACATTATCTTTTTCTTATACCCTTTTCTTTGCCTGGTGATTGCTTACACGTTTATAATATATATATATATTTTTATCAAATCTACTACCTTTGTATCCTTCCTTCCAATCTGTCTCCTGTCTCCCCCCACCATTTTTCCCAACCAATTTCATATGCTCTCGGTTTTAAAAACACCCTGAGTGTTTATTTATTTATTTTGAACTGGACGCTCAGTAGCTTGGCAAAGAGAGAATAAAATAAATTAATGAAGCCTGGATGGCTGCCAGCTGCCTGGGAGGTAGGAATGAGACGTGCAGCCTTCCACTCCGGGTGCAGTCCAGAAGAAGGGGAGGAAATGTCACAGAGATCCAAGCTGGATGCCTTTCCTGTACATTTAAATGCAGGACCTGCAAGCTCCCAGTGCCTGCCTGCTTGGGCCTGCAGCCCGTCTGGGGCTGCAGCTGGCTCATTCACTGGAGTATCTAGGTCTTGTAAGTTAAGTGAGTCTCCAAACCAGCCTGAATTTTCTCCAACTGTGTGTGTCGGGTTTTTTTTTTGTTGTTGTTGTTGTTTGTTTGTTTGTGTTTTGTTGTTGTTTTCCCAAGTCTATAATTAACTCAAGAGAGGGGAAGTCTGGGCCTAGTGTCACAGTCTAGTAGTCCCTCAGAAAAATCGGGAAGGAGGATTGCAAATGCAAGGCCAGCCATGACTACACAGGGAGCTCAAGACACATTGGTTAACTGGAGGAGATTCTTCCTCAAAATATAAAATACAAATAAGGCTAAGGATGTGGTTGAAGCCGGACATTCCCATTCGAGCTCTGGCCTAGTATGTGCACAGTCCTTGATGTGAATTCTAGAAGAGACAAGGAAAGGGAAGTCCTTCTAAATGACTCTTATTCTAGATGGTTCTTCTCACTTCTGCCTATGCAAAGATTTCCTCAGTAAATAAATATTATATTTAATAAACAAATAAATAAGCCAGGTAGAACATTTATTGTTGTCCTCTAAGAAACTTGAGTTTAAAAAGCTTGATTCAGTTCATATCCATGAAAAGAACGTTGTGGGTTTTTTTTTTTTCTAGATGTTTCAAGAGTAGTACAATTTGGATATGAGTGTGTGATTGAGTGTGCTGTCTCTTTTTGGAGGTATGGATGTTTATGAATTAAAAGACCCTATCGTTAGAGCTGGAAAGGTTTATATCTTTCTCCTGGACCTTTACAAGTGTGTGAAAACTGGCAAAGAACCATAGCTGTTCAACTTGAGAACAATATGTATTCTTTTAGTGTAGAAATTTCCAGAATTTTTCACTCTGCCTGGTATTAATCTGAATAAAAGGTAATATGTTTATTCACCCCTATAAACAACATCCCTAGTGTACCTGTATGCTTTTCATTTTTGAATTTTTATTTGTGTGTGTGTGTGTGTGTATGTGTGCACACATGCATGTATAAGTGTCTGCGTGAGTGTTTGTGTACCTGTATGTCTTGTTGTGAAGGCCAGAAGAGACATTGGATACCCTGGAGGTGAAGTTACTACTCATTGTGAGCTGCTTGACACAGATGCTAAGAGCTCACTTTGGTTCATTTTTCTAGAGCAGTAAGCACAATCAATGAGCCATTGTTCCAGTTCTTCTTGTCATTTTTCACAAATAGTGACAAAAATCTAGAACATAATATAACTTGTTCCATTTACCTCATTGAGCAGTTGTTATATTATTGCTTGAGGAAATATAAACAAAACTGAGTATATTGGGAAATGCTGGTGCTTGGGGGGAAAAAAGTCCATCAGAGTCCTGAGACAAAGCTTTCACTGAGTTTTGTTGACTTTATGAAAACTAGAGTCATGGGATGATGGAGGAAGGGAGGGAGGTACGGAGGGAGAGAGAGAAGAAGGAAGAAAAGTTGAGTAGGAAATGAAGAGAGGGAGGGAGAGAGGAGAGATGAACACATAACAAGAGAGAGGTAGAGAGACAAAAGAGAGGAAAGTGCAAGGTGAGGCAAATATGAAAAGGAGAGGAAGGGAGGGGTAGGCAAAGGAGAGGAGAGATAGAGGAGCAGGAGAGGGGCTCAGGTTACTGTCTTCTTCTCTTTTTCCTAAGATATTTTGTAGTTTTCATTAGATTTTCCAAACAACCCTTGGGTGTTATCCGTATGGTTCACTTGTCTCTATGTTCTCTGTTGAGAATAGTCCATTTGATTATAGTCAGGATGAGCTGACAACGACCGCAGGCTAATTCATTACAAGGAAAGGTGTGGCTGACTGAAAACAAACTATATTTGTGTTGTAGTGGTGGTCAGTTGCTTCTTCTAAGACTGGAGTGATTCCCAGCCTCAAACACTACTTAGCTACCTCCCGCCCCTATAGGCCAGAAGGCAAAACTCTCAGGCCTGATACCTGACATCCAAATTAAGTCTTACCAGCTGCCACCTTCCACTACAAGGTTTAATGACCCACTGACCTTCCTTCTTCTCCTGAGGGTTTGCCCTGCTCTATTGCATGTCTCACCTCTAACATCTAGTTCTCTCATCCTGAAACAGTTCTTCTGGACTTCCCCCATCCTAGGTTTGTAAGACAGAGAACAAGGTGCCTCTTCCCAAAATCCCTCATGGTTCCCTTTAGACCAGGTAGATGGGTTCCACATCTTGTTTCAGTAGCTTCCTCCACACAAGAGACTATTTCCCACAAACTGTCCACTCTCAGGCCAGGGGTGGGACATATGGGGACTCTCTGTGATACTTGGCATTTTCTTCTATAATTCTAAAATTATTTCCAGCTTAGCATCCATGAACAATAAAATAAGAAAGTAAAATAGAACTTTGGAAATGTCTCTGTTTTATCCAGCCAGATGAAAGATGGGATGGTCAAAATGAATGGTTTACAAACAGACATATAAATGAGTGAAACAGGACTTGGTCCATACGGTGTCATAATGAAAGGGCTTGAGAGAGGAGGGTGCTATTTCTTCTCTTGAACTACAAGCCCAATAGAGTCTCTACATTCCTACTTTCCTCATGACTGTTTTGCAGTGTGACTCACAGAGGGCTTTATGCTTGCTGAATAAATGAATAAGTATGACTGGGGAGAAGAACTGTTCTCCTTACATAGCTTCCACTCAAGTTTCTCTTCTTTCCCAACATGCACTGCTTTGATCCCAAAACTCTCACTGACTGGCTGGATTGTCTTGCTTTGACCCCAATGTACATGCTCAAATGTCATTGGCTGAGACAATACAAGCCTCCCTTCCCATTCTGCATGCCTGAGAGCCCATCCATGTTTTGGATGCCCAGAACACTTGGAAACAGAAGCATGATACCCTGAGAAACGGATGCATGTTAATGCTCACACCCTTCTGCTACATTTATAGTAGTAATTCCTGCTCCTTAAATACACTGATCTATCCTTCTTGGATTAGAGTATCTTAACTCCAAAGTAAAGCCAAAGGAAATGTTGACTACCTTGTTATGTGGTTAGTATCAAGTATCCAGATCCACAGGTCAGATTTCCCCCCTGTGGTGGAGACATGTGGCCGTATTCAGATTTCAGACATGAATAGGTTGTTTTGGCCAAATACTTCAGACTTGATACAAATAAAGAACATGCTCATAATTCATTAAACACTACCTTGAAAGTTTTTGGTTCATGTAAATCTTACCTAGAGGAAGCACTACTCGGCTTTCCAATATAATATAACAATGGGCTAAATAATAGTGCATGTGAGTTTGTAAGATGATATATGTAGATTGCAAAATCATCAACTTAAATTCTATGCTGTGGTCATTTGAATAAAAATGGTCTCCATGGGCTCATATATTTTGAAGCCTAGTCACCAGGGAGTGGCACTCTTTTGGAGGTTTGGAAGAATTCAGGGGCATGTCCTTGTCAGAAAATGTATGTCAGTAGGACTAGGCTTTGAGGTTTTAAAATCCTGTGCCAGGCCCAGGTACTCTCTGCTTGCCAAGCAGGGCATAGCTCTCAGCTACTGCTCTAGAATGATATGTGCTGCCATATACTCTGCCATGATGAGAATGGACTAAACCTATGAAATTCTAAGCAAGCACCCAATTCAATGCTTTCTTTCAAAGATTTGCCTTGGCCATGGTGTCTCTTTGTAACAATAGAACCGTGACTAATGGCTAAGACATGTGTCCCCCACCCTTGCTATCATTATAATGTCAAGGTTCCATTTCTTATCCATATTTTTACAGTAAGAACAGCATGACATTGAAGGACACTATGATAATCTAAGTCTGCTAGCTACCGGATGCAAAGGGAGGATTTCAACCCAGATCTTTCAAACTCCAAAGGAAAAGACAGACTCTTACCAATATCACCTGTGGGCTCTGTCATACAGAAACATGGAAGAAGGCTCTCTGAGATCAGCAGAACACTCTAGAGAACTCAGAAAGGATACAACAGGGATGGGAAGCTAATGGCATCCAAGATTCTGCCTCTGCTTTGGAACCAGATGAAAGCAGTAGGAAGAGAGCACTGAACTCTACACAGATTCAAAAGCAAGTCAAAGGACACCAGTCCCCCATGTTGACCTTTCCCAGTCTTTCAGAACTCCAGTGAGAGACTAAAGTCTAGGCAACCTGGGTCTACTGGGCTATCCATGGACATACTCTCTGTAGAGTTAAACAGGCTGACAGCAGTACATATGGGCGTAGAGGAGCCAGGTGTGGTTCCTGAGAGAGCTGAGACCTTCTAAGATCCTGTACCTACATCTGATGCCTTGTATTGGGAGGCCATTGTCTTCTAATTATATAAAACAGACATAATTGCAAGTCCAACATTATATTTACCCCAATGACTATAGATGATATGATAAAAGGATAAAAATAATAAAAGCACGGTCACTTACTGAGTATTTACCATGTTCCAGTCATGCATCAGGAGCCCTTCTATAAGCAGTTCCTAGTCCTCCAAGGAAGACAAGCTTATCCACAAGTAGAGAAGATGAGCTAGCTGAGCCCTGAGAGGTTAGGTAACTTATCTAAGGTCGTTTTCCTAGAGATATTAGGGATGGACCCCAGTCTGTCTGACATCAGCATATTTTTCTATTTCTTCCCACCAGCTCAACTCTTACCAGCTCAAGGAAGCCAGATCCCAGTGCAATGCTTCCTTTCCTTGTAGCCCAAACATTCGGTGAGGGAACAGCCAATTCTTATTCATTATAATTTCTTATAATGGAGCTCTTAGTTAAAAAACAAAGTCAAGTGTTTTTGTTGGGCAGTGATATTACAAGCCTGGCACATTCTGAATCTCCTATCTAGCAAAGGAGAGCAGGGGGAAAACACAGGGAAGTAGACAAAATGAGACAAGAGAACCCTGACCATGTGCTTACTGCTACTTTGGGCTAGAGAGATGGCTCAGAGAGTAAAAATGCTTGTGACCAAACACGCGACTCAGGCTCAATACCTGGGACCTATTTAGTGGAAGGAAGAGAATTGACTTCCATGGGTTGTTCTTATTTTTGAATAATATTTTTGTTAATTCTTTGAGGATCTCATAGAGTGTATCTTTATTATATTTACCCTGCAGATCCTTCAACAGGATCAACGTTGGAGATTCTAGAAACTGAATCGGAGGTGTGGAAGACTCCTTATTTTGACTTCTATATGGAGAGCTATCCACTACCTTCCTGGGGGAACATTTTGATCAGATAGCTACTTAAGTTTCTCTATCATCATGATCATTGTATCTTAGGAAAGGATTTAGGAAGAAAACCATAAAACTGGGCATCTCCTAACAGCAGGCTATGGTGTGGCTCACTAAGAATGTGCTGTTAATGCATTTTAATGACATGCTTTATAATATCTTATTAAAGATTGCAAGAGCATCTAATCATCATTTAATAAATATTAATGAAGCATTTATAAATTGCACCTTAATTTATAGTGTTGGAACTCATGTTCTGCCCTGGTCATCAATGCATGTGGGGCACAGTACCTTGACAGAGAATACCATAGTAACATTATGCCATCCCAGTACCATAAGTGATTTTAAAATAATAATAATAATAACAGTAGTAGTAATTTTTGGAGTTCAATTCAGTGCAATGAAGCTTGATACCCAAAGCAGTTTTAGCAATTATTATTCTGTTTGGGAACATTAAAACATAATCTACCATGAATTTATAATCCTTAGCTTCTCTCTCACTCACTTTTTAATAATAGGCAATAATTATAAGCCCTCGTGCAAAACTTCCTGCAGATGTTGGGAGATCCTTGCTCATCTGGCACATGGTATGCAGGGGATTGGTTAATATTGGGTGTGTGCTCTGCTGATTCTGTTTCTGATATTCATAGAGCTTAGAACATTGCTGCTCATCCTTGCCTTGTGGCCTGGCCTTTCCCCCCATATCACTCTGCCTGGCCTTGCACTGAGGCCCATTCTAGGGCGATCATGATTACTATTTGCAGTTTACACTGATCTTCAGCCAGAGTGGCATCTGGAGGTTTTCCAGGTTACAGAAAGCAACAATTGGAAATGCACTTAAAAATCACCTTCTTCTACTTCTTCTTTTGTGGACAAGGAAATGAGGCCCAGTGGGGAGAGATCAGTGGGGGAGAAGAGGGGGTGTCACAATGTCACATGGAGAAGCAGAGATGACAACAGACCTGTCCCAAGGAAGGCAACTTTTTTCACAGTTGAGAAGAAATGTGCTTTTAGACTGTGAGTTTAAGTAGTATTGACTAGAAGGCGTTTGTTTGGGAAGATGGTCTGGAAAATTCTGGTCGGCTGGATCAGGTGGTCTAACCCTCTGGACTCCCAGCTGGGCTCCAGTGCAGGTGGCTAAGGATCATCAGTACTGAAAGGAAGTGACCAGCAGATGGCGACGCAGGGTTTCAAACTGCAGCAGCCACGTCCTAATGCGGTCCTGGGCCTGGGATTCACAAACCCCAGCAGAAAAGTCTCCAGCTTGAAAAAAGGGCTCTGGATTTGTCCTGAGCTTTTGCTGCCACACTTGGACATAACGGGTAGCTTTTCCTAGGTGGGGAAAAAAGCCAGATTAAGGGGCACCAGTGCAGGCTCTAGTCTCTTAGTCGACTGGGCTTTGGATCAGATCCTGAGGGCAGTGTAAAGAGAAAATCAGGGACAGGAGACTCCCACACAAGGGCTGTGTGCAGACTAGGGGGTGCCTGCTCTTTACAAGCTATGGCCAGAGTTCAAGGCAGAAGAGTAGGCAGGAAGCTTTCACTGCATCCTAGGATGTGGAGGACACGCACTTCAGTCGCCAGCCTGATATTTCCTTTGTCCCTTCACAGCTCTGTTATACGGGGCATACTGCTAGGCTGTCTTAAAGTAGTAGATTAGCACTGTGCCCTTGTTTTACAAAGAGATGTAAGTGACTTTTTGAAATAGTGTTTCTCAATGGGAAAAGGGTGGTTTAGGGTGATGCCTATATTTCTAAATCAGAAGGCTAGACTTTCCTCCCTGTTCCCCTGCCCCTGTCACTTGCTCCTTTATCTATACATATTGGCACGTCTCATCACAGTATCCCTGGGGATTCTCTCCTTCCCTATCACTGCAGTTATACAGAGATGGAGGAAGAGAGGCTCTAGTCCCTTGGCAGTACCAGGCTGACCCATCAAACAGACATACTACTCCTGCATCCCTTTGCTAGCAAGGCCAGCACCAACTCTTCCTTCTTCCATATACCCAAGCCTTACATTCCTGCCACCACTGAGCACTGGTCCACCTGTGCCTCAGAGTTAGAGAATGCTCATACTTGGTCCCTGTTGCTCTGGTCCTTACTGACAGCTTGTGTTATCTCCTGATTGCACAGCAACGGTGTCTCCAGAGAAGGCTGAGGACCCCAGCTGCTGGACTTCCTCTGATATAGATGCTATTGCCCCTGGGGTCTGGAGTGAGTCTATCTGAAGAAGCTGAGCCCATGTGCTGCTCACCGGAGCATAACCTGAAAGTGGTTGCATTTTTCTCATCACTGGCCTTTCCTGAAGTTCTTTGGTGGGAGCAGAACACTGCTTTCATTTCATGACTTCTCTTTTCCAATCTCTGCTCAGACCTCACAGTGCCAAGAACAAGCTCCCTGACTTGTGAGAGTGGGGGCTTCCTGCAGGCGAGAGCTGCATCTTACTATATTGTCAGTCACACTGTGTACAATTACACACACACACACACACACACACACACAAAGAGAGGGGGACGGTAAGGGAGGAAGGGCATAGAGAGAGACAGAGAGGGACAGAGAGATAGAGAGAGCACATACACTATTTTCTGGTTAAGAAACAAGCAATTGTATAAAGAAGACAAGACAAGTCTCTGGATCCATGCATTGCAACTATTTTACTTAACTGGCATTATATAATAATGACTTAGGGCAAGGAATTGATTAAAGAGCATTTGAGGTATAATCACACACACCTAGTCAAAACTCTATGATATGCCATTCTTCATCCTCCCTCGCTGATCTTCTGATGGGCTCCTGGAAGCTCACAGCAGCCAAGCCACCTGCTCAGAGCCCAGCAAGAGGCCAAGCTCTGGATTCAAACCCATGTCAGCCTTTAGGTTTGCTCCAAGCTGCTCTTATAACTTCTACTGTCTCCAAGCTTATTGTTTTCTGACTCAGCCACTATATTTGGATTTACCATGCCACAATGCAAGAGGACACAGAACTCAATCCTCAAAGCTAGCTGGCAGGGCTCAACTTTGAGAAGACACGAGTAGGATTTTTACAGGGAGGGTGAAGAGTTGAGAAGTCATCAAGGAGGACTTCCCTCTGCCTCTGTAGTGTGGCAGCATGTTTTCTAAATGTGACCGTGAGAGAAGGGAGAAGGGGAAAGGCATAAAGGAGGAAGGGGAGGCGAGCACAGAAGAAAGGCAGGAGATCTGAAAGAAGGAGAAAGGAGGAGAATAGGAAGATAAGTAAGGAGATGAGAAGAAAAACAAACAGTAAACAAGACAGAAGAGGGAGAGGGAAGGGGAGAGAAATGGATGAATAAGATTTAAGAGAAAAGAAATGAGAGAGGGAAGGAGAAAGAAATAAGGAGGGAGAGAAGGGCAGGAAGGAAAGAGAAAAGTCAGAAAGGCAGGAGGGAGGTGAGGAGTAGGGAAGGATGGGGGAGGGGGAGGGAAGAGGTATCTGGGGAGTGGAGATTCAGTCCTGAGTAATAGCTTTGTCTCTGCTCATTGCTTGGCAGGGCTTCACTGCCTCAAAACCTGCAGAAATATTGGAAGTCAAGATCCAATATAATAATTGGCTTAGAGATCTGAAAAGGGATGGCTACACGCTTCCATTTCCAAGATTCATTAGCGCAGCTCTCCCCATACTAGAAGGGCTTGCTCTACCTGTAAGCCATTCTCTAATCAAACTGGCACAGGGTCCATGCTCCACCTGGGTAAAAATGGGCTGCTGTAAAATTGCTCTGCCTCTGCGGAGGCCAGGAGTCGGATGGAATGGATTTGTTTTCTGTTGATACTTAATCATGGACTCTGTTCCATCACGATGAGGAGCCCTCGCTTTTTAAATCCCACAAAACAGGGCTTTGACTCCCATTTGTGAACAATACCCAAATCTGTATCTTTGGGTTTCTTTGACAACGCAGAACAGGTGTGAATTATCACAAGATCATCCACTAAAGGCCTTCTAGGGATATTTTGCTTGGGGATGCTGGATATGGAAAACTTGTGTCCTACAAAACTTTGTGCCAAACAGAGCTGCATCCTGCAGAAGTTTTATGAGAGAATGTGCTAATGACGGTCAGTTCTGAAAGTAAGCTAGTGGCCTCTCTTTGATGTAGAACATGAGATCACAGACACCCCCAACTCTGGGAAAACTCCTTCGTGTGCTGTATTTTTTTCCTCTATTTTAGCATGCACATGATTCCCTAGGGTGTCTCAGAAGATTCTCATTTCATTGATCTGGAGTTGGGTCTGGGATGCTTTATGACTAATGAGCTTCAAGACATGGCCATGCTACTGAGGTACAGCTTCAATCTGGGATGAAGGTTCACTGGGACACTCCTGGAATAACCTATGCTTAAGATCCTGCCACTTCCCTTTGCTTCCTCCACCACCATCACCCACTGTGTACTCCAGCACTCCATTTATCCTAGTTAAAGGGCTGTCCTGCTCCCTCTGATTATTCCTCACCACACTGATTACGTTATTCGCTTAAATTAAATAAAATGCACCCTATCGAATGCACAGCACACAAAAGAATATTTATTTGAATATTAAGTACAGATAAGGCTTCCCCAGGGATTATTTCAAGAGCACATTTGCAGGATTTAATTGCAAGGTTTTCCTGCTCTCAGTGCTTTCAGAGCACTTCTTGTGAAAATATTTTCTTTCTGAAGGTAAAGCTCCACTCTGTTGGTTTATTATTATTATTATTATTATTATTATTATTATTATTATTTTAGATCTGAAGAGCTCTCTGAGTTCCATCATTACTTCCAGTGTCTAATTAATACTGGAGACGACAAAGCAAACAGCCAGCTGACCTAGATTCCTCAAGTAAATTGCCTGCAAAATTACAGAAATGCTTCCTTGTCGTTTGGACCTTTTGATATCCTCATTCTTCCTGCAACTGTTCCTTAAGCTTAGGGGTAATAGCTCAGGAAATGTTTGTTTTCAGTTGACTCTTCAGAAAGAGCATGTATATACATGTGTGCCTAAGTGTATACACACACACACATACAGAGAGAGAGAGAGAGAGAGAGAGAGAGAGAGAGACTCACATAGAGTCGCACACGTTCACAAACACACATGCAAACATATATCACACATACACACAGTGAAATGCATAGAACTAACTTTTACACATACATACCCCTGTAAGCCCCTGTGGCAAGAGCAATCACCATCACCGTCTGACAACAAGAGGAGAATTAGAAACACAGCACTCCTCAATCTCTCTGGGCTGCACAGTCATGCCCACTTCTTGAACATGGCATTTTTTAGTGTCCTGGAAATCAAGAATAGAAAGACCTCTCCAAGCTATGAAAAATTCTTCAGGTGCTGAAGGCAACACAGCTCAGAAAGTCAGCCAGTAGATGTCCACCTCGGGGCCTTAGACAACAATGTCACTCTTGTCCCTTCATCTCTGTCTGGAGAACTAGTCTGCTGGGACAGTCTTCATCCTCTTTTTTATGATAGCACAGTAGTAGCTACATAATTTCTTTCTGCTGACATTTTTTTTTTCTGATTCATGGACATCGGCAGTTAAGATCCTAGCACACAGCTTGCTAGAGTATCCATTGCTTTGCAAAATGCTTGTTTCCTACTGCTCTATCTGTAGCCACGGCATCTCAATACCTTTATGGAAAGAACAAATCACAGCAGAAGCAGAAGTGATGCTGTTCTAATTTGATTTCTGCTTCTGTGATAAAATATTCTGATAGAAAGAGACAGGTAATAAAGTGATTTATTTCAGCTCACAATGCCCAATTTTAGTCCATTATTGTAGGGTAAATCAAGGCACGTCTAACAGCTAACCTCATTATAACCACAACAAAGAGCAGAGGGAGAATGGATTCATGCTTATTCACTTTCTTGCTAGCCTGTCCTCAGATGGATGTCTCCACTCTTACACAGATCAGAATCTCTTTGCCTAGAGAATAGTGCTACCAACAGTGGGCTTGGCCTTCCCACATCAATTAACTTAATTAAGAAGATCCAAGATCCCTCACAGATATTCCCACAGGCTAGCCCAATACAGAAAATTCCTCACTGAGACTCTCCTTCCAGAGGATTGTAGATTATAACAAGCAGACGATTAAAACTAACCATCACATTATAGCTCACCATTGCAATCAAGCTCACTATCACATTAAAACTCACCATTGATTTAAATTCACCATTGCATTAAAATTCACTATCACATTAAAGCGCACCATTGCAGTTGTGTACTGCTTACTTTCTTAATCTGAAAAGGGACTAATAGAATGTATTCTGTGTGCTAGGAGCTTTAACAGTTGTGTGCTTTTCACATTTTAATTACTTTTGCAAATATGAGCTCATTCAAACTCCTGTGACTTTTTGAGGAACAAGACAGTCGCAGGCCAGAATGTTTGTCCTAAGTTGATAAGCAGTGAACTTGAGATTGGAACCTGAGATGCTTTCTCTAATGTTTGATTCTGATCACTTAAGATGTCTGACCATTAAGATCATCAAACTGTTTGTCTACAGAAGCCATAGGCTGTGGGTCTAGGGTGCATGTGTTTAATTGGAAAGCAGATTATAAAATTATTAACTCTGATAACAATTATCATTAGAACATTATAACATCCAATGAGAAAGAAACAACAAAACTCGTCCAGTTAAAGCATCTTAATGTGAAACTGTCTAGAGAACCTACACTCTACCATAGTAGATAAATGCAAATGATATGCAAATAGCCCACCTGTCCAACCTGCCTCTTTCCTAGCTCTAACAGTGGGCAGGGAGCATGATGGGAAATCTGAATTGTGATATTCATGCTACATGAGCACTGCTCCTCTCTGGCTTTAGGGTAATGATGGTCCCGGGAGACTGGTCCAGGGAAACCTGCCAAGGCGTTTTAGTTCTGCAGGAGATTTTCATGAGTATTGCTTGAATATTCTTGGACTGAGCAAACGGCTGGGGTAAAGCTTGGAGGGGGCAATTATAACCCTCGATTATGAGGAAAGGAAAGGCAATTGTGTCTACCACTGAAACAAACAGAAATCACCTTTGTCATGGTGACAAGTCTTTGTTCCAACCCTCCTCTGCCTTGGTTCACAAAATACCTTATTAAATTTACAGATAAAAATATGCCTGGGGTGATAGTTTATTATTTGGGTAAATAATAAGCAATATGTTTTCCTACATCTTGAAAGTGACCTGGTTTAGAGACATTCTCTGGCTTAGCTCCTGAGGTGTTTGCAGATCACATCAGCTTGGGGCTGCCCTTTTGTTCCAAGACCTGTATGCAGCCTTAAATTCAGAACTCTAAGAGGTGACTTCTTTGCAATAAGTAGTTGGGTGCTGGGTAGAGGCAGGGTGAATCAGATCCTCACCACTGCTTTGGGAGGCGGGGGGGGGGGGGGCAAGTACCTTTCATTTACAGTTGTCTGCTTCATCCTTCTTCTTGGACATATTTGTTTCAAACCTGGGAGACGTAACTCTCTGATTGCTTAGCAAGTATATGCATGAGAGAAGAAATATAACAAAAATAATTAGTCTAAGGCAAATGTCCTTAAATCCTGATCTGAAGATCTTTTTAATTCTAGGGCATCCTGACTCTAGTGTCCCTTTAATAACATAAGATATATCTCACTCCATTTAGTGACTTAAAATAAAGTTAAGAATGACACAAAATAGCCAAGGATGCTACTTTCCTCTCAATGTAAGTACCATAAACATCCAAGTACCACATGCATCTAATAATTGCAAGCATCCAAGCAGCAAGAACATTCAGGTACCATGGGCATCCAGTGTTACAGATTTTAAAGGGTTGCAGAGAAGCTTACTATTCCTTACTGCCTTACCAGTACCTCACCACAGGCTTGCTGCTAAAAGCTACTCAGTTCACTGAGATTGTGAAACTTGTCCAATAATATTGTCCCAAAGACTGTGAGCCATAAATTAACTGTGGTGATGCCTTCAACACATGGACTTACATATTCTTTTTCATCAATAGGTTTTGTGTCTTTTTGTATTTAGTATGTGGTCTTACCTTGGCTTGCCTGCCTCGTTCCCTTCCCACGGGCACTGTATTTCTAAACAAAGCACACAAGGTTTCAGTATCAGCTTCTAGTTCTCATTGCTTAAATGAAAATAACACAGGAGAGCTGGGCCGTGTCCTGTCCCTACCTTGTTCTCTAGAGGCACTGTCTTCACTGGTACTTCATGAGCCAGAATTGAGTCGATTAACGATGGTTGGCTTGACTCACAATTGTTGCTTTTGTATTTTATTTCTTTTTAATTGGTTATTTCTTACTCTCTATCCTGAATCCTAAGCATTGGCCACCATTAAAAACTTTCCATCCTTAAAACAAAAGTAAATAGTCACTGGAGTAGATGAAGACATCTCAATTTGCTGACCAGATAGAAACAATCCCATCTTTTGCTAGGCAGAAGATACACTATATTGCTAGATATATATTTTAAAACAATGATTTGATTACAGCCAGAGCTGACTATTAGTTTGTTAAGGGGGTTTAGATTCTCATAAACTCAAGTATTTGGAAAACCTTTCCATGTATTTCCTCAGAAGTCAGAGTGAGAAAATGAATTCTTTCATTTTAAGTTGATTTGGATAATTTTATTTTCAATGCTGAAGAGAATCCATAGGGGCTAAAGTGATGGCTCAGCGAGTAAGAGAAGTTCCTATGTGAGCATGAGGACCTGAGTTGCACTTCCCATTACTGGGTATGGCCAGTATGAGGGATGTAGATGACTGGAAAGTCGCTGACAGATCACTGAAGCCACCAACCTGTTTCAAGTTTCAGTGAGGGGCCCTGTCTCAAGGTAATGAGGATTCTGGCCTCTGCCTATGGGCTCATGGCTACAGATATTCCACACGCCTCCTCCAACAACCTTTGTATAACTTAGATCTCCAGAATGGAATAAGATCTTGTAAGCTTGTCTCCCATTTGCTTAGAGACTCAATTTTGTGCAGGCACCATGCAGACAATCATAGCAGTTGTGTGATTGTCGGTGTGATGAACAAGTCCTGCCCATAGACAGCTCTTCAAGGCCCTCTTTATCATCACGTGGCTCTTTGCACCCTCTCTTTCTCAGAGACCTTTTCTAGGGTAGCATCATGCTTCAGGTATAGCTGCTGTCTTTTTTGTTAGCACTGTTCTGGGGGTGGTACACGCAAGTGCTGAGTACGACCATATCAGTCAAGTGCATAGAATAACCCAAAATACACTAAGAAAAAAAAAAAACAACAAAGCATGTTTTTCACCCAAGGTCCTCTGGGACCTGTGTTTACAGGGAATTCTATGTAGTTTCAGAAGAATTTATAATAATTACTAGGATAGCCAAGCTGAAAAATGCACAGGGCCTCCCATTGATTTGATTTATCGAGTTTGGTGTTGTTAATCTTCTGTTGCCATCCTTTAAAAATCATTCACAATTGTTCTTAAAACTGGACTCTCCAGCATCATGTACCGCTAACAAGAAAACATGGACATCTATTTGTCCGTTCATTTATCCTGTGTCTTTGACACTTGCTTTCACAAGGCAAGTTGATCTCTACCCAATTTCTTCGTGCATTTGACTCGTCTCCCTTAATTATGGCGTGTCCATAATCCCCTTGAGCTTTTCATTCCTCTCTTTTTTCTCCCTTGAATATTTATTTGGATTATTCCCCTGTGTGCATGGTCTGAAACACAAAACAGAAAAACACGGGTGTATTCTCACACCCTCTGAGGCTAGGCTATTCCTTTCATTGTGTGCTCTGAGTACTTTCCTAAGTTCAGTCTAGGAAATGTTTCATGTAATAAAATTGTCAATATCTCCATGTTTTGAAGGAGATGGGGAGATCCTGTAGAGTCTCCCATGTGTGTGTGAGAGAATATGTGTTCAAGGCAATCTCACTCTGTAGCACAGGCTGCCTTCAGCCTTGAATTCTTCCTGCCTCTGCCTCCCACATGCTGTACCACTATAATGAATCCCTGCAGACGTAACCATTGCTTCACCACTGCCTAAAGCAATAGCATCCAGAAGATACTGAGTATCTATTGCAGCAATGAAGAGATAGTTTTACAGATTCTAAGCCCCATCCTCATGAAGAGGGAAGCCCCAAGATTTGGTCCTCTGGTCCTCATCTTTACAGAGCTAATCTGATGAATTGAAAGACAGAGACAAAGAGATAGCAAGACAGAGGGGGGCTGGCACTGAGACAGGAAGGATTGAAAGAGAAAGTTCAAAGCATATGGAAGGGAACTATTGCACACTGCTGGTGGGAAATAAACCAGTCTAGCCGCTGTGGAAATAAACATGGAGATTCTTCATTCAACTAATAGTAAATCTGCTAACCTTACAGTATGGTATGGCCCAGCTACGCTACTCCTGGGTATTTCCTCTCTACCTAATGTATTTCACACATACTTGTCCATTCATGCTTATTTGTAGCCTACTCACCAAAGATAAATTCCAGAAGAAAAACTTATATCTCATGAACCGCAGAGCTGAGGAGGAAAATGTGGTCTATCCATGATGGAATCATGCATAGAAATATATTGAGCCATAATGTAGAATCACGCTATGTCTTTTTGGAGGAATAGGTACAAATCTAAGCCAGTCTTCTCAGAAAGGAAGACAGCATTGTGTTTTGTCTCATTTGGGGGCATCCTAGATTTCCTGTACAGATATATAAAACCATGCAGCTGTATATGGCATTTAACAAGAAGCAAAAGCATTTAGAGAACAAAGGGGGCTACTAGGAGCAAGAGAACAGAAATAGAGAAGGAGAAGGCAGCATGGATGGATGGATGGATGGATGGATGGATGGATGGATGGATGGATGGTCCATGGTCTGAATATATTATATATTGTATGAAAATATCCTTCTGAAACCATGCACCATGTACAGTGAATATACCAGAGAGAAAGAGATAAACAGAGGATGGACACACACACACACACACAGAGAGAGAGAGAGAGAGAGAGAGAGAGAGAGAGAGAGAGAGAGAGAGAGAGAATGGGTTTGGTAAGAACAGCTGAGCTGAGCATGGCCCTGCTGCCTAGCTGAAGACAGACAGTGGAGGAAGATGAATCCGGGCTATTAAACAGCCGTACACCCAGAAGAGCGAAAGGCCGCATGCGCTGCTTTATTGCTGCGGTTCTAACCTTTCATAAGCGCTTACTTGGCAGCCCTATTGAGAGTGGTATTTGATTCTGGAAGCATCTTAAAGGAGCAACGCCCGACCTTCCACTTTCCCTTTTTTCATTTTGGCCATAAAATATATTGGCTTTGTGCATTACTGCCAAGGGAAGGGAAAAAATGCCATGCGTTAGTTTCCAAATGAAGTGACATTTAGTGAAGTGTACATTTAAGGTATTTTTCAGGGCTAGCTTTTTTAAAACTACAGAATAAGGGTCTCTCTCCATCACCCAAGGTATGAAATTACAGGGACTTTAGTTTCTCTTAAACATCCAGTCTTGTGATGGAGAGATTGTGTGTGCCCATGAGTGTGGAGGCCTGATATCTACCTTTGTGGTCATCCCTTAGGTGCTGGCCACTTTTCTTTTGGAGACAGGGTCCCTCATTGCTTTGAAGCTCATCAAGTATTCTAAGCTAACTGGCAAATAAGGATGAAGAATCCATGAGCCTCTGCCTCCAAAAGCACTGGGAGTCCAGGACCATATTACCATGCCCAGCTTTTAAATGTGGAAACATCACTTATGAGACTTGAACCCAGAGCCTCAAGCACTTTACCAGATGAGCTCTCTCCCTATCTCCACTGGGGGAAAAGAGCCTCACCAGGTCTTTATGGGCCTGTTGAGCATGCTTGCACCTTGGTTGCAGCATTTGCCGGGGAGGGTTGTTGTGTAACAGACATGGCTGGGATCTAGCCACCTTTTCAGGATTCAGTCTAGATCTTTCGGAAGGGAGCAAAGAACAAACCATGAATCTGTACTCAATGCTCCAGACACAAAGTGGAGAGGATCCCAGCACATGGGCGCAGACGTCGAAGATGCAAATAAGTTGCTCCCATGATTGATAAGTGTGCACCATCATGGGCAGTAGCTGAACATGATATAAGGAGATATAGTATACATAGAACTAGGCTGAAAACTGGAGATAGAATTTTATTGCCAGGATATATATAGAACAAGTGAAGCCTTGAAGGATAATTAAAACAAACAAAGATGAAGCAAACAAAGAGCAAACTGTGATCACTCAAGAGAAAACCTGTGTTATCCCTTATCTCACCCCACAGCGTTTCTCTTTAGTAGCCTCATTGAAAAGGCAAAGTTTTTATATTATTATTTTTATTTAGTTGACTACAGTTGAATTCTGCCTTTATTAAGTTCTATAGCAAAAACATTATGGTAGAGCTTCACCTTGGATGGCATAGACTAGCCTCTGCCTGGCAGACCTTTGTTATTTTTTTAAAGACAGAACATAAAGTTTCTAGTTCTATTATTTAGTATTGTATATAATTACTCCAGATGAAAGCTAGCTTTAGCATTGCAAAATTTAAAATAAAAACACACTTCTGCTTTTAAAGCTTTGATATGAAGATGTTTTCTGATTATGAATGTGCCACCTGTCATAGAGGGTAACTTGAGAGATGTACAACAGCACTGAGAAGAAAGTATTAGCATCTTTCCCTATATTACCTGTTTAATTCTGTGTTCCTCATTTAGAATCCGTGGTCTACTTATTGGAAGTTAATTTTTCTTTTTATCAAGTATGAGCTTTGGGGTCAGAGTCTCTTCTTCTATCTATGTAGATGTGCCTGTGTGTCAATATTCAATTATTCTAACATCCTATGCTTGGAGTATATTACATTTTTAGGTTTTTTTGTTTTTGTTTTGTTTTTGTTTTTTTATTGGGGCGGGTGCCTGGAATAGCATAGTTCGTTTCTTAGGCTGTTGCTGTAAGGGTTATGATACATCCGTATCTCCCAGTTTACAGATAATCAGTACTTCACCACTTCACACGAATGTCAGAACCTTAACACCCACTTCAATTATCTTGATTACGATGATTATTCCACCCTGTTTATACACAACAACCATCAACTATGTTTGCTAATTTCATCTTACTAGCAATAAGGGAATACAGGCCCATTTCCCTCTGTCTCCACACTGTCTTCTCTTTGTGTTTAGCTGACAGGATAGAAGAGCTACATAAAAAAGCTCCCAGAAATGTCATTTCTTAAAATGACATCCATTAAACATATCTCAATGATCTCAAAAGCAGCAGACTTGGGTTTTGTTTTATTTACTTTTTTATTTTTCTGTATGTGCTTGTGCTTTGGGAGAATGTATGGTGCCTGGGTGCAGTCTCTGCAGAAGCCAGAAGATGGTGTTCGATCCCAGAGCTGTTGTGAGGGAGGCACCTGATGTGGGTTGGGGGACATTACTGGGGATCCTCTGTAAGAGCAGCAAGCACACGTAATCACGAAACACCTCTCCAGCCTCTGGACTTGTGTTTCTATTTATGTTTATGAGAAACTTTAGTCTTTCTATCTGTCTTCGTACATTCTGTTTCCGACACACTGAAGATTATCTCTGCCGTTTGGAAGGTTTACTTCCCATACCAAATGTTGGAGAGTAGGTCTGTTAGCAATAGAAAATTTTAGTTGCTTTCATATTTGATCTTTGTTTGTTTGTGTTGCTGAAGGTGGAATGTAGGGCCTCACACATGCTAGGCAAGAATTCTACCACTGAGCCACACCCCAGTCCTTTCACTGAATTTAAGCTGTGTATAAGAAGTTATTTCAGCAAGAAAAAGTCGTGCTTTTCTATGGTTTCTGCGGTCTTGTCTTTATTTTTAGAGTTCTAGAAAGATTTTTTTAAAAATTGTGTGTGTGCATGTGTGTGTATGTGTGAGTGTATATGTGAGAGAGAGGGAGTATATATGTGTTACTGTATGTGTGAGTGTTTGTGTGTTTATGCTTGTGTGCAAATGCACGTAGAGGCCAGAGGAAGCCGTTGCTTGTCTTTCCCTATCATTCTTGACCATATTCTCTTGAGGCAAGATCTGTCTCTGAATCTGAAGCCAGTCTCATACCCATCAAGTCCCAGGCATCCACCTGCCTCTGTCAGTGACAGTGCTGGAACTACATGCACACAGCCACACAAAGGCCATGTAGGTGCTGCAGATCTGAGCGCACGGTTTTATTTATGAATGAGCAGCAAAAACAAGAACACTTTTTTCTGTAATTTTTTTAAAGAGAGGGGTTTCCCCCTACAGTGTATGATAATTATTGTTCCCCTCCCCAAACTCCTCATAGATCCTCCTCACTCCCCCACCCCATCCATTCAAATTACAACCTTTCTTTCTCTTGTTAGAATATAATCAGGCATCTAAATAGTAATAAAATAAAACAAGTTAAAATAAAACCAGACTAGGACAAATTAAACACTCAGGAAAAAAGAGCTACAGAAAGAGCTCAAGAAACACACACAGATTCTGAGACATACATATTTGCACACACGGGAAACCCATTCACATAAAATATAAAGCTGTAATACATAAGCAAAAGCTCTATAGGGGATAAAAAGCAAAATCGAGCAAAAAGGAGCCCCAACAAACCATAGTGAGACAAAACCCTCCCTAAATTCCATTGATTTCCTTTTGTGTTGGCTCTCTACTTCTTGGCATGAGGCATGTGCTTAAGTGTGGTTTGTGTACCCAGTAAGATTCCATGAAGAAAACTAACCTTCTCTTGCCAGTGGCTGTCAATGGAGATAGGTTCAGGTTAGGAATGGGGGCATATCTGTTTTCTCTCTCAGCACTGGGATCACATCTGGCTTAGACCTGTACAGGTGCCAAGCATGCTGACACAGGCTCTGTGAGTTCATATGTAGATTCTCACCCAATGAGCTCTTACTCCTGCCCAGCTTCCAGCAATTTTGTCACGATTTTTCTTTTGAGGGGGGTAGATTTCTTTTAATGTAACTCCCTAGAATTTAACAATCCTCTTGAACTTGTGGGTTTATATCTTTCCCTCCTTGTGTTTCATTCAGCTGTTGAATCATTCATTTTTCTGCTCTAAGTGGACACAGTATATTCCTTACTTTTCTGGTGCTATAATAAAATATCTAGACAAAAGCAAGTTAAAGAAGAAAGGATTTATTTTGACTTACAGTTCCAGAAGGGATGGAGTCCTTCTGGCAGGAAGACATGGAAGCCACAGCATGATCCAACAAATCCCATTTCAAGTATACCAGAAACAGAAGGAAAGAACAGGAAATAGGGCCAGGCTCAAACCCTTTCCCACTTAGGTACTTAGGTACTTCCTCCAGCAACATTCCATGCTCAAAGGCTCTGTAACCTCCTGAACATCACCACTCTCTGCGGACCAAGTATTTGAATATATGAGCCTGCTGAGGAAATTTCATGCTCCAACTTCAATGGAACAATAGGAAAAGCAAGGAGGAGGGAGAGTATGGTACCTCTTAGGGGGACTGCTTTTCATGTCATGAAGGTCTTCCCCATGGCTAGTGCTGAAATTCAGCCTGGGATTACCCAGGAAACAGTAATGTGAGAGGATGGTGGGATGGGAGTGGGAGAAAGAAAAGAAGGATTTCCTAGTTTCTGAGGTTAAGATTTCTCAAGATAAACCCAGGAAATTTCTCCTGGGACTTAGCTGTCTGTTGGTGGGCACTCACTGCTGAGTTCTCCTGGGATTTGGCTGTCCGTGATCATTCCTTACTGAGCTCTGGGTTCTCTTGGTGCAGCTGCCAAGAGATAGTGTGAGGCTGGAGAGTATTTCAGGCTCAGTCCTTGGTTCCTATTCTACTTACATCTTCCCATCCTCTCTATCCACCGTTTACTGTTAAGTGGGAACCCCCATCTGTATAGTAGTCACCGCCACTCCTTGCCTCCTACAACTTGGATTTTCCCCTCATTCTTCTTAAAGGTTTACAAAGATATAATCTAAAATGCCTATTTCAAGCACACTTGAATGTATAATTTTTCTGTTTATTTATATAGCTAAACTCCTTTACTTTTTGATAATTTGGAAAATCTCTTCCCAATCCTTTCTTCCTTATTTTTTTCCTCCTTAATGACCAATTGAACTATATTTCTGACAGAAAATAGGATTCATAACATTTGTACATTTTTGTAGCTTTTTTCTCATTAACGAAAGTGGGTTTTTAGTGCACTTCCCATATCTATTTTCAGAACTGTGGTTCATTGTTGATTTTTGCACTGTCACACATTACAGTGTTTATAAGTTTTTCATAAATAATATTGTGATTCATTAATACCTACATATAAATTAGTCTCCCTCCTTTCTTTCCATCTACTTCTCTTTCTTTCTTATGGTTCCAAGTGTTGAACCCAGGGACTGAGCATGAAAAGCAAGCACTTTAAGTCAGTTGGTGGATGCTTGTCTAACACTAATGCACACAGCCTGAGTTTGATCCCCAACACCACAGACACTGAGCCTGGTGTTGCACAGCCCTCAGGAGGTGGATGTAGGAGAATCCAAAGTTTACAATCATCCTTGGCCACATAACTGGTTCAAGGCTAGTCTGGGATATGTGAGACTCAAATTAACAATAACAAAGCAAACACAATCAAGAGAGATCTCATGGGTAACTCTCTAGGTGAAAGGACCTACAATAGTAGTATTCTATCTCTATCTATAGACTTCAGTCTCTGGTCTATCCTAAGCAAACATCCTTATTTTTGTTTTTATTTTAGAAAAAGTAAAAAGAAACTTTCACTACAAAACACATAAAATATACATCAAGAGTTGGTTGCTAAAGCTTCTCATCCTTCAGTGAAGTTTCAAGGAACTCCCAGAACCCTGTCAAGGGCTGAGAATTACAACATTTTACAGTGGTTTAAAAAAAAATAGTAAGAGGCAATATAGCCTGTCAATAATGCAGAGCTTAGTTCCATTTTGGCCATTTGCATTGAAGCCTCATCCATCAATCCTTGTCTGTGTTATAGGACCATCCAATCCTGGTTTCCTAAGAAACCTATCTTTGACCTCTGTGTAACCAGCTAAATCCAAACACCTCACTGGCTATCCTCTGCTAATGCATTCTGTTTTGCCTATTTGGGTAACAAATCATATGGTCACTCTAATAAAGCCTCTTTGGGTGATTTAAAAAAAAACACACATTGGTAAGGCACAAATCACCCACCAGTGTTTGAAAGGGACACTACCAATACTTCATTCCTGCAGTGGTGATGGATACCAAATTGTGAGCAGGTTTTTTTTTTTTCTCTGCTATAAGCCCTGGCCTCAATTCTCCCCCATGTGGTCTGTCTAACAACCATTCCCAACAGTGTCTCTTACTTCCATCTGGCTAGTCTGGACAATCAAACCCCATCTGTTATCCCAGTATCTCAGGAGGCTGAAGTAGAAGAATCACAAGTTGAAGCCTTGCTTTGGTGACGCAGTATGCTCAAAGCAAGAAAACCTAGTGATATCAGTCTCAAAATAATGAGAGAAGAGAAGGCTAGGGTACAATTTAGAGGGGAAGCCCCTGCTTAGCATACATGAAACATTGAATTCAGACCTCAGTACCACACACAAACAAAATTAGTAATTAAGAAAGAACTAATGAAATGCAAGCTGTTTTCCAGGACATGGAGATAATATTGTCAGCACTTGACATTGGGGAAGACACTGCATTGGCCATTGTCTTGTCACACACAACCTAAGATAGCCTTAAGGAAGTGTGTCCTCCTGTTAAACAGGATAAGAGGAGTCTATGCACAAAGAAGGCAACCCTCTTTCCCAGCACCTCTGAACCATTCCCTTAAGAATACTGCTTCCCCTGCTGACTATCTGTGCATTGTGCAATGCAGAATGATAGTGAACAGTCCTCTGTCTGAACCTAGTGAAAAATTAATTATTACCATTAATACTTGCTTCTGTTTTAAGCCCATCCATCCATAATAACTATTTTCTTCTCTTTTCCCTTCTTCTTTTTCCATGTATGTGTATATGTGATATGTCTATATGTGCTTGTGTGAGCACACCTGTGTATGTCAATGCACATATATGCCTACATGGTTGCATATGTCTAGGCATCCCTGTGTGTGGAGAAGCACATATGTGCTTGTGTGCTCACATATATGTGTGCTGCCCTGTATGTAAAGATGCACGTGTGTGTGTGTGTGTGTGTGTGTGTGTGTGTGTGTGTGTAGGACAGATGTTGATGTCAGAAATTTTCCTCAATCTTCTACCTTATTTTAATTTTGTATACTTTATAATCTACTCTGTGTACACATACACATATGTATATGTGGACAAGCCATAAAACACCTGTAGGTCACTTGTCACGTTGTCTTCTGATCTCACCATGTGGGTTCCAAGGATTGAGTTCAGCTTCTGAGACTTGAAGGCAAGTGCCTTTATTGGCTGAGCCATCTCACCTCAACATGTACAACCAGTATTTATGTGGGTTCCAGAGGTCCTGTTGAGCTGCTCCCCAACTCCCTGCTTTTATGCTGCTTTGATAAAAACTTCTGACAATCTCTCCTTTTTCTCTTTTCTGCAGGTTTTGAGGCAACAGATGAATTGTGAAAGAGAGCAGCTGAGGGTAGGTGTGACCTGCTTGTAACAGGCTTCCTGCTTCCTATCTCTGTCTGATAAGCAAAATTTGCCTTGTCTCTTTCAAGACCTAGAGTCTAAATAACAGGAGTCATCACAAGATGGGTAGAGTTGGCAATATTTATCCCAGCTAATTTTGTACTGATTGAGCTGGTAAATACAGTAGATCTTCTTTTGAAGTGCCATTATAGTATATATGGCTTTTTTAAAATTTAGATTTGGTGATAAATACTTCTCTTGTGGAATTTGTTTGATATCATTAGACTCATTTTATGTACACGTGAGGTCTAAGTAATCACGAAAGTCAAGAGGACACCTTACTGCCCTCCTGACGTGAGATCCTAGCTGTTTGAGGAGTGACTAAACTTCACTTTTGCGATGGACTGGGGTTAGTGAGCAACACTTATATCAAGGGCTATTTTATTTAAAGGAGAATTTGAATTAGCCATAGACTTTGGACCTTGTTATCATTTGTCTACAGGGGCAATGAAGCCAGAATGCTAAACTCGATAGGTTATTCACTTACTAAAAACAAGTTCCCAGATATAAGTGTATCAGATGCATGAAAGTTTCTCTTGAGAAAGTTTTTTTTTTTTTTTTTTTTTTTTTTCCGGTGACACTATTCCGTCATCACCATGTCTTGGTTGGGCATTCTTATTGGCATAGACTTGTGTGGAGTTTTATAAAATGTCTGGATTCCCTGCCTCTGTGCCTCCTTTGTTTCCAAAGCATGTTCATATTTTGGGACAGAGTTTAAGGTTGTAACTGACCACTCTTTGATATCACTGCTGGGGACAGGCCATTTTCACCGGACTATACGACTTCACTTTGTGTTTTCAGATTGCTATGAAAATTAAGAGACTATGACTTTTCAAAACATAGCAGCGCTTGAGGAGGACCATGGTACTCCAAAGTGTTTGAGAAGAATAGTGCAGTAAATGAATATAATGCCTTTGTGCACTGCTAGTTTTATCTAAGGACATTTGCTGAGCCGTAATCTCCAGGTGGCCAAGACTCCTAGTGTTCTTTCTGTTTTCCAATTGCCTTTGTTATCTGGTTTGTTAAATCCTATATCAAACAAACAATGAATCCACCTGTATAAAACTGAACTGGTGGCCTGATCTTTCTTTTCTTTTGTGCTTATTTGCTTTATAAGATGTCCCACCTAGGCCTCTATTAATGTTTCATCTCAGGCCACATTTACTCTAGGATTAGTGCCATTTCTCCATGTGACAGCCACCAAGACATTTGTTGGTTGAGGATGTAGTTCTCCTGGCATGTGTGAAGTACTCTGTGGTATGAACAAGGAGTGGTAGCACATATCTATGATTCTAGCACTCTGGAGGTAGAGGTGGGAAGAGTAAAAACTAAGGTTATCCTTAGCTACAAAGGACTATAAGCAAGTTTGAGCCTACCTTGAGCCCCTGAGACACTATCTCCATTTTTATTTAAATGATATTTGCTTTAAGCTTTACTGAACTCCCCTAGTGCTTTCTCTTTGCAACCTGAATGACTGGTTTATCCTAGTAAATAATGTATTGGAATTTCTGATTTTTCTCTCCTATACGGTTGAGCAGGATGGCCAGAAGTAGGTCAGTGCTAGATAAAGCGCAATGCAATGGATGCTTATATCTCCAGGAGGCTTTGACACCATCTTCAGAATTCAGACAGTCCTGAGTGCTCTTTTGCAAATGATGTTGCTTTGGAAAACTAAGGGTGCAGAGGACAAAGAAGGACTTATCTGTAGTTTGAAGGGTTGATAATTTGATGAAGACATTGTCCAATTGGGTGACGTTTAGAAGCAAGGATGGTGAACTTATTACCCCTTGATGGATTATTTAGTTGGGATCCATGTGGGCTCCAGGAATGACCTGGGACCCCAAGCCCACCTATACCATCACAAATGGTTGCTTTATTTAAGGTTATTGTTTGAGCTCTGGTTTTAGAATTTTAAACTCATTTGTGCTTTAAATCCATAAATACCACTTTGCAATGATAAGGTGAACTTTATACAGCTCAGTTTTGAGACCAATGAGAATGCATTGATGGTTTCTCTTTCCGTTTGACTCGGGGAATGTCTTCCCTTTTATAACTGCAAGGTGTCTTCTTGTTTAGTGTGGTGGGTCCTAGTATGTGTATATGTACATGCAAAAGCCAACCAACAGCCGGGGCTGCCCTTCCTCAGGTATCATATAACTCGATTTCTTACCACTGGCTTGATGCTTATTAAGTAGGCTAGGCTGGCAGACCAACGACTCCCAGTGATCTTATCTCTGCCTCTCATGCACTAGGATTACAAATCTGACACTCCAAACTGTTTTTGAATCTGGATTTGAGGCATCAAACTCAGGTCCTCATCCTTGCAAACCTTTTGAACTGGATCTCCTTCCCCACTCCACTTAGATCTGTTTTAAGTCAGCATCTTAGCTTGTAGCTCAGGCTGGCCCCTAATTTATTTTAGACTCCAGGCTGGCCTTGAACATTTGCCAGTCTCATTGTATCTTCCTTAGCAGTGTTGGAACTTATAGGCCTGGGTCACCATACCCTGCTCTTGATTTTTACAAATCAGTCTTATGTGTGGGCATTTTCTTCTATCTTGTCCAATGATACTCATTGCCCTTCTAACTCTATTCTGACTGGAGGAATTGACCATATTGCTGCTGTATCCCATCTCTTCCTCACTTCCCTGATTTTCCCTCCTCTTCCCTCTACCCCTCCCTTTTTCTATTGTTATCTTTCCTCTTTCTCCTCTACTTTTCTCTACCTCTCTTCCCCCCCCCCGTCCTCCTCCACTTCCTCTTTTCTCTTCTCCTCTTCTCCCCCTCTCTCTCTTTCTCCCCTTTCCTCCTCCTCTTCACCCTTCTTCCTCACTCTCCTCCCTTTTTCGTCATTATGTAGAATCAATCCACTTTCCCCTTTTTTTTTATTAACACTGTACCTTCCAGGCCCCTGGATCAGTTTCACTCTGGTCCTCTCAGATACAAGAAAACCCAGTAGCCTCTGCCTTTATGTCAAGGGGTTACACTATTATCATGAAAATGAGACACTGGTTACTGAATACACTAAGACTTACCTTCTCCATTTGGAGATGAGAGCTGAGCAAAAGATCCTGGGAAGTATGGGCTACACTGAACTTGTAGCATGGCATTTTTCAGCCTGTGGAATGCTCACCCTGTGGGATACAATTTTCAGACAGCTGAACACCAAGTCTTTCAGAAAGGGTGAATCATTTAGAGAAAAAAGTTATTCCTTTTCCAAGTCTCTCTCAATCCTTTTTATGTCGATGAGGAAGTCCTGGTTTAAACTAAAAGAGATTTAACAAGGCTGTAACGCTTTCTAAGCTTTCTTTTTAATAGAGTGGGGCGTGTGCCTCAGGCTTAAAGCCTGCAGCAGCCTGAGCATCTATGCAGAGACTTCAAAAGCATTGTTCGCAAAATGTAGCAGTCAAGAATTAGGGGCCTAGAGCTAGGCCCATTGCGGTAAATCTAAACCTTGCATGGTTTGTGAATTTGCGCCTAGGTTTTCAATCCTCTGGACTTCCAGTTCCTTGTGTGACCTATTGGAGACAATAACTGTACATATTTTATAAGGTCTATCTCTGCATGTGTGTGCATGCATACATGTACAGGTGTGCTTATGTCTCAATTTCTTCCCTCTTGTATATGACTGAGTACTTGACAGCAAGCAACGTAAGGGAGGATTTATTTTGGCTGATGAGACACACACAGTCCATGGTGACAGGCATGGTGGCAGAGTTTGCTGTGACCTACTCTTACATTCATGTGTATCAGACAGCAGAGAGTGCTCCAGCTGGGAGTGGAGCTTGCCTATAGCGCTCAAGCCCCACCTTCCATTAACATATATTCTGGAACCAGTCTCAATCAATTAAACATTCTGCTTCCTCTGAGAACTCCTCCAGCAGCTGAGGACCAAATATAGGAACCAGTGGGGACATTTCCCAGCCTGTGTGTGCAAAGGCTAAGAGCAGTATAAGGTGCTTACAGCAAGTACTTGAATAGGAAACATTTTTAATCATTGTTAAATTTCTGTAGCTCTGTTTTTTTTTTTTTCATAAACTTTATTTGCAGTTAGTGATATTGGTTTTTCTGCAATGCCAGGTTTCCTTGGCAAATGCAGCCATTTAGGTTAAAAATGAGTTGCTTTCAAGGTAAACATGAGCTGCACAGTGTTACTGATTGCCCAGAGTTATGACAAAATTGTTGGTGGTTGAATGCAAATGGCTGAAGTCTGAGAAACACGGAAATCAGAGTGCCAGCCTTGTGAAAGATGTCGTACAACCTATCTGCATTATCAATATTTAATTTGCCAGTTAGAAGCCAGGCTCTCGTTTCTGCAAGATACGAGAGTGATGTGGCTTGCAGAAATGCAAATTGCTAATGATCTTCTTGGCTTAAATCCATTGCCTTCATCCAGGCATCAGAGAATGAATCTTGCACCCTGCCTGGAATTGAGCTATCAGAAGGAGAGTCTTTCACCTCCCCTCCCCCACTTTCACCATGCACACATGCCTCTGTTATTCTTAGGGGAGCCAAGAAGAAACTATAAAACCCCATGACTCCTTCCAAATCTATATTTTCTTGACTGTAGTTTCTGAGTAGCTCATTGTCGGAGAGCCTGCCTCCATCCAGTTATTTATTCAGGAAATATTTTTGAGTGTGAACCAGATGCCAGTCACTGTCTGCGCAGCAGAGATGTAATGCTGTAATAAAACCGATGCATTTCTCAAACTCTGATACCTTGCATGCTAGCGAGAAAAGGCACACATTTGTCAAATAACTTCCTCCAACGTACCTATGAAACTGGCAAATATCATATGGGCCTATGTGACACAGAGAAGCAGAGATGAGAGAATCTTATGCTACTGACATCCACTTATCAAACTTGGTAGATTAATGTGTAGTATAGTATAGTGGCCAGTACCTTTAGAAGTCATGTTAGTGGGGCATGATGTACCAGGCTGTGACTGCTGGGTATGAGTTTACCTTTCTCTTCGCCCGCTGTGGTGTCTGCTTGCCAGCAGTCAGTTGTATGCGTTCCCAGGGCTGTCTCTGCCAGCTGCGCTTGTTATTGTAATTACATTATTTAGTGCAATATTATGTAAACTGATGAAAAATGAGTGCAGTACGAAAAAGAGCTGTTTCTATGAAAACGGAGTTAAATGCTTTGGAAACACTCTATGGAAGCAAGCCTCAAAGATTAGTTCAATTAACTATGGGCCAGAGGACAGGAGAGGACAGGGTGTGTTTGGGGACTTGGGGGTGGGGAGGGCAAAAGTCTGGAGATAGTCTATAGCCAGAATGTCTCTGAGATGTGTCTTTATGTTCTGATTCTACACTGAGCAAAATCAGAAGAGGCGCAGGGGCCAGGGGATATATAAGTCCATGGTAAAGCATTGGAGTTGCAAGTGTGAGGCTCTGAGCTGGATCCCAGGAGTCAACCGTTGTAGTGGGGTTGCTCCAGGAGGACCCCAGGAGCATAGTGACCCAGTTGATGAATTGCAAGCTCATGGGATATTCTGTCTGAAAGGAAATAGATAACATTACTAAGGATGACACCTGATACTGTTTTCAAGCCTTTACATGGATGTATTCACACACACACACACACACACACACACACACACACACACACGTATATGTGTATGTGTATGTGTATATGTATATATGAAGAAGTGATGCAAAGGCATCACAAAGACAGTTGATGGAAGTTCAAATACTTGAAAGGCCAGGGTTTGACTATGGTAGTCTAATGCAGGCTATAGGGTCACTGTCACATCTATACAGCAGTGCCACTGTATAGGAAGGCAATTACAAAGAGAACTGTTGAGGCTGTGTTTCAATAAAACTTTATAAGAAAAATACATGAGCCACAGTTGGCTGCCCAGTGAAGACAGAAATGTTATTGAGGTTTATAGATAAAGGCCATTGAAGGTTTTCCATCTACAGAGAAATCCTACAACGGCCTTAGATTTCTATGTAAGATACACAAATTGAATTCACATTACTAACTTTATATTAAAACAATGGTTGAAGACATTTCTGTATTGCTTAACAAATAATCCCTTCCTTTAAAGAACTTTTAGTGAGCCATTTTCTCCCATTCCTATACAGCAAGCTGGGACACGGGCTTGAAACACAAAACTGAGCTTGCTTTTATGTTGAAGCCCCAATAAACTCAATACTTCATCAATCTCCAACAGAAGAGCAAATTGATCCCACATGACTTGGAATCTTCCATTCAGCAGTTTGTGAGACTCCACAAGGGGGGGGGGTGACATTTGCCACATATTGTGCTTTTGCTTGAAATCATCAAAGTGTGATTTGACAGTAATCATTACATTACATTACATTACATTATGGGGTTTATCCCCATATAATGAGCTCTCTCCTGCCAGACACTGTATTCATTCCATGCAAGTGCAACAGGTAATCTCTAAAGGCAGCCGCCTACTGCAACTAGGTATCCATAAACATGTACAAATGTCTAAAATAAAAAGGCTGTCTTCACAGAACTTTGAATTCTGTACCCCTCTTTCCACCTCTCCTGTTCTCCCTGGCTTTGGCTGGAACATTGACTGGGTTGTACAAAAGATTGGATGGAGAAATCAGGAGTTAGTGACAAATTTTAAATTTCCCATCTTCACTGTGAACGGCAAATAAAAGAACCCTATGGCAGTCACCTTCCTTCATCTTTGGTGGCCAATCCTGTGACTGACGTTGCTCACTGCTCTCGTCTTCTTTCACCTGTTTCTGCTTCTTTGAGCCTTTGTGGCTGTTTCCACAGTGATATCCTAGGAATAGTCCAAAGTAACCCCACTCCCGTTACTCCTCACACTCATCTGGCCCATCCTTCCAGGTGTCATATACCTTCCAAGAGCAAACCTGTCATGTTTCTTATTTTATTATTAAATCCGCATCAAAAAGGCTCCAAACAAAATGGCTAACAATGCTGACATTTCACTTTGTCATGGATCTCCACATTTCATTGCTTGATGCCTCATGAGAACTTGTCTGCCTTACGGTTCCTCAGAGTTCTGAATGCCATTCTCTTCAGGAAGAAAAAGAAAGATCCTTGCCAGGGTCGAGATGGAATGGCAGTGATAACTGTCCCTACTTTGAGGAGAGGAAATGAGCCGCTGGGTTTCAGTGGAATTGATGCCAGCAGGCATAGGAATAATAGCTTAGCCAACAGAGACTCACCTTTCTTGGTCTAGGCATGTGCCCAATCTTCCAATAGTACACTCGGTTAAGCTTAGGGCCTCTACCTGCATAGGTGTTTCCCAAACACTCTACTTCAAAAAAGAAATGAATTCCTTTCTTATCTACTTGGTGACTCCCCTTTATGATAAATTTCCATTTAATCATGTCCTAGAGCATATCTGGGAAAGGAAGGCAGGGGACAAATCCACTCTGAACCAGTTTGGGGTGCATGTACAGTAAGGCAAGTTGTGTCATCTAGTGAACTTTTAGGAGTAATATAACTATTTACCATTTTATGCCTATGACTAATTGGGTGTGCATATGTTCAAAATCAGATATATACATGCACAGTTGGGAAAGGCTTGAACAATCCAAGTCTGTCCAACAAAACCAAGAATTAGCTCATGTTATGCCCCTCAGCAACCACTACTCCTTCTCCTGAACTCTATAAAGAGAATCTCTAAGAAGTAAGTAAACATAGGTTCTCATTTAAGGCACCCACTGCCCAGTGTAGTATATTTGATCTCTTCTAGTGGCCAACTCCTGAATATTTTTCCTTACTATTTTGCCATTTTGGACATGGCATCTTTGTGTCTTCAGCTCTTAAAGACCTGAAGAACCAGGAAACAGAGTAACTATTATTAGTATCACAATAAATGACATGGAAAGTCAACACAATTTTTCCTGATTGTTTAGAAGACCCCACTGTGGCCCAAAGACACGCTGGGAAAGCAAAGCTCCCTGCATTTCTTTATGGCCTGGGATTGTTCTTGTTTAGATTGGCTGTGTTTGTACATACATGAACAACATGCACATCAGGCCCAGCAGCCAGCCTAATAGTTTCTTCCTTAATTGCTGTGATAAAAAGCAACTTAGAGGAGAAATAGTTTCTTTTATCTCATAGACTCAGAGAAGCCAAGGCAACAGGAACCTAAAACAGCTTGTCACACCAAAATCAGACACAAATTAATAAATCCATTCTCATACTCTCATACAGTCAAGGACCCAATCCCTGAGACTGAGCCCCACAAGTAGCCTGAGTATTCCCATGAGCATAAATAATCAAGACAATACCCACATTACTTGCCCACAGGCCAGCCTACTCTAGACTATCCTTCATTAAGACTTGTTTCCCATGTGATTTTAGATTATGTTAAGTTGGATTATTAAACCCTTTTGTACCCTGAGGTAGGCATCATCTTATTGTCCATTTAGGGTCACTTTAACTCCCCTTCATGTGCAGTCTTAGAGGGAAGATAAATTATGGGCCCATTTCTAGCTGCTGGATGGAGATATGGTCAAGGCTGACTAATTGTATTCTTGCTCCTGAGCCATTGGATATTGCGTGTAGTGATGCAAAATAGGAAAGAGGCAATGGGATTGAAAGCAGGAGTGGCTTCATTTCTGTGCCAATCCCTTGTAAAGTAAAGGAAGAGGAAATTCCCAGGGCTGCAGCCTAGATCCTCTCTGATTCCTCTCTTTATGTATTTAAGCCTGATTATCCAGCCATCCATCCCTTGAGCTACTGCACATCTTTGAGTGATCTCTTTTTCTGCTGAAGTTAGTCAGAACCCATTCCTTTTTTCCTGTGATCAAAGAATCCCTACTGATACACTGGGGAGACATGCAAAGTTGGAGAATTGCAGAGCCGAGAGTTTGGGAAAAGGTTGCTAAAAGCTGACTCTTCACCACATCCTGCAATGCTTCCCTGATGCCTCTGGGCATTGCCAGTGCCTTCTGGTGTTGGCAGCGAGGAGGATGGAGCTATGGTTTATTTTTGTGGACAAGGTAGAGAGATTTGTCTATCCTAATGCACTTCCCTGGCAACGAGCTTTCAGCTCATACCCTATATAGTGATTTGTCAACACTTACCCAACTCTTCAGTGGGGTGTAAGTATTCAGGAGTCCTGAAGGATGGGAACTAAAGGCTAAGTTCAGTGTCCTTGGAACACTGTTTTTCTCTTGTGCGAGTCCAAAAATGTGCCTGGGTATTGTGACTACCCAAATCTTTAAAAATAATAGTTGGACTATATGAGATTGTCACATGCCACTCTGAGAAGTTAGTCCTTAGATGACTACCATTTAATAGCACCTTGAATGTTGGTAAAAAGCACTATTTTATGAGCAGGAGTCTGACTTTGGGGATTCACTAGAAATGGACCAAGAGCACATTGATTCCTAAGCTGCTTCTGAGGTGCCATATTGAGCATGAGAATGGAGAATATTGATTTTAAAACTCAGCAGGTGAAGTATTTTGATGTTTTCGCATCACTCTGTAGATATTGGATTTTCATGCTGCTATGGTCTGAGCTGTGTCTCCCTGGGTTAGTGACTCTTATGTCATTGTGACCTAAACACTTGACACACACAACTTTAAAAGGTAAGGGTTTGTTTTGTTCATTTTTTTTTAAAGAAGAATTTCTGCTCATCATGAAGTGGGAGGCATGACACAACAGTTTAGTTCCTTACTGCATGCTTATACACTGGAGATTCCTTGCAAGACCATTGAAGAAGTTGTAGTCATAGCCAGGCCTAGCTGTAACCTTCAAATGCCCACTCAAAATGACCTACCTCTGGCAGCCAGGGTCCATCCACTATCGCTTCCACAGCCTTCAAAACAGCACAATTGACTACATTCTGAATGTCTGAAACATGAGGCTGTCATCATTCTATTTTTAACCATGGCACCTCATGAAAGTCAGATGCTAATGACCAAACTTCCAATATTCCAGAATACTATGGTGTTTGGAGACAGAAGTCTGTGGAAGTGACTATAGTAAGGACATAGGGATTTGATCCAGTCCAGTGTGACTGGTATCTTTATGGGCAAAGATGATTAGGGGACAGGTAAACACAAAAAACGCACATACACACTGAACACAAACAAACACACAAAGAGACAGAGACATAGACCTAGACAGAGAGGGAAAGACAGAGACAGACAGACAGACAGAGATAGAGAAACAGAGAGACAGAGACCCAAAGGAGTGATGACCATGATGTGAGCATAGCACATAGAGAGAGAGAGAGGTCCTTGGAAACCAGTCCTTATATCTCCATTTATTCTTTTGCCTTCAGAATATGAGGAAATAATTTCTTCTGCTCATATCCCAGTGGGTTTTGTTTTTTTTTTTTTTTTTTTCGAGACAGGGTTTCTCTGTATAGCCTTGGCTGTCCTGGAACTCACTCTGTAGACCAGGCTGGCCTCGAACTCAGAAATCCACCTGCCTCTGCCTCCCAAGTGCTGGGATTAAAGGCGTGCGCCACCACCGCCCGGCGCCAGTGGTATTTCTCTATGTCTATTCTAGAAAATCCATGTTTGGTCTTATGGAGGTGTTAAACTGAAAACAAAAACATGTAAAACCAAATAACGCATGCCATTGCTTCATGGTTTGTTATTCTATGTATTTCTATACTGTCTACCATATTGCTTTTTTGCCAAGAATTTAAAAATATCTATAGGTAATAGGTCATGTGTCTGTCCCTTTGTCTCAACTGCTTTTAAAAAGATATGCACTCTTTTTTAAAGATTTATTTATTTTATATATGTTTTATGTGTGTGAGTACACTGTCGCTGTCTTCAGGCACACCAGAAGAGGACATCAGAACTCATTGCAAATGGTTATGAGCCACAATGTGGTTGCTGGGAATTGAACCCAGGACCTCTGGAAAGTCAATCAGTGCTCTTAACCACTGAGCCATCTCTCCAGACCAAGATATGCACTCTTGAAGGGAAAAGTTGTTACATTGGTTCCTAGCATTTAGCCCCAGCATCCAACAAGTCATGTGGACTTAGGGGATCCTTGAATGGCTGATGGAGGGCAGATGAAGGGGATCTTTATGTGAGTGATAGGCTTGTGCTCACTCCATCTCAGAAGGGCCTATTCTACATGGAGACTCACTTATAGTCTCTCATAAATGAGTAAGTAGGCAAGTGGTATTTGGATGTCCATAACCTACTGTTTCATATTGGAATGTTGGTTTCTAACTTGAGAATTCTGCACCTATAAAATTGTCTTATACAAGAGGTAGATTTTGCCTAGAGGTCCACTTAGGAATCATCTGAGGTAGCCAGATCATGTTTTCATCACATGTCCATGGTGCCTTAAGCTCGACATTTGGCCTGCTGAGACTCAGGGGCATCTGCCTACCAGCATCATCATCTCTGTACAGCTGTCTGCTTTCTATCCATCACCCGGATTGAGACATGCACCTGTTCCCTGCACCTACTGCTGGGGCAGAGTTATCTGAGATCTAAGATCTGGCCCTTCTTGTTAGTCTTTGTTTGTCAACAAACAAGGAATTAAAGACAAATCAGTTAGAAAATGATTGCCCAGCAAGCAATAGGGCCCACATTTTATTTCCAAGAATCCAGTTTTTAAAAAGCCGTGTGGGGTAATTCTTGTTTGTAAAGCCCAGCAATGTTGAAATAGAGACAGGCAGGCCTTTGTAGCTCACCTGAAACTCACTGGCAAGTCGGTCTAGCCTACTTGGCAAGCTCTAGCCTAGCTAGAGACCTTGTTGCCAAAAGAAAAGAAAGAGTGGAAGAAAGGAAGGAAGGAAGGAAGGAAGGAAGGAAGGAAGGAAGGAAGGAAGGAAGGAAAGGAGAAAGAAGAGAGAAAGAAGGCTCATAAGAACAAGGAGATGATAGCCAACATTGGCCTCTGACCCCTACAGGCATGTGCTCACACATGCACACACAACAGCACATACACATACTTGCACATATAGACACACACAAATGCATATATAAATTCACAATACATTGATAAATAAAAATAGTATTCAACACATGTATGTTATGATGGTTTGACCTGTACATACATCATGAAATTATTTAATCGGGTTAATTGGCACACGCATTATCTTATGTGACTACTATAACATTTAAACAAACCTATTCTCTTTTAGGGCAGCAAAACTTGGTTATCGGATAATCAGTAATTTGTGTGACTGAAATTTTGTGTCTTAGCCACAGCATTTCCTCCAGTTGCCCTGAAAGCACCATCCTCCTCTCTGCTCTCCACCCCGAGGCAGGTCCAGGGCAGGCAGCTTCTTAGCAGCATGGAGGAAGGGAAGCAGGCAGGTGCACAGAGGTCACACAATGTTTGTCTTCCTGACCTCTGTGTTTTCTCTCATTGTAGGCTGAGTGGTCTATAATGAGTTGAAAAATAAGCAAATACTAACAAATATCCTTAAACAGTTAAAGTAGGTCAGTTCACTCGTGGGAGGCAGGAGCAAAGATATTCCTAAACTATTCCTGAGTTCTTGAAACACTTGGCCAGAGAACACTAAAACCTGTGGTCATGGGGACATGCACAAAGGTAAACATTTTACACATTAATAAGAAGATTCTCTTGATTCTGAACTTAGAGAGGAGTAAACAGAGTGATGCATTATTATAAGAATCCTGACTCGTGGTACTTCATTTGAGACCAAATCTACTTGCGGATTTCAGAACTTGTTTTCCAGTTACAGGACATGGGTCAGCATCCCCCAGAATGCCTGAGCAGAAAGTGAGTAGGATTGGAGATGGTCAGGGCTGCTGCTAAGTGAAGGATGGAGAGGGTTGGGTGCTTAGTTTTGGCATGTGAGGTTAGTCCTAGAACTCAGGCCACATCTTTGCAGAACCCAACTATCTTCAAGTTATGACAGCTAGAAATATCTGGCCTGCTTAATTAGCTAGTTAAGGAGCTACAGAAGTGTACTGAGGACTTTCTGTGCAGTTTCGGGTGCTTGGGTTAATTTCTTTGACAGTCGCCTTCTGTATCCTGTCTTATAAAGAGGAGGCTTTTTGTTTATTTATTTAGAATGCAGAGATTTTTTCCCCTAGAATGTTAGCTGAGGTCTTAGAGGTCTGTATGTTCTATTTTAAGATTTATCTACAGCAAGACCGACCATCCCATTGAATGGAGACATAGTTGAAGTAGTTTTTCTTTGTATAATAGACTTTTTATATAGAAAAGAGATTGCAATATAAAGATTTGGCCCAAGGACTGTAGTAGGAGGAATCAGTGTAGGGACATGCAATCTAACTTTTGAGCTAGGGAGTCAAAGAAGTTTTGTCCTTCCAGTTAGTTACTGAGTTTGAATCCAAAGCATCTATTTGTCTGTCTGTCTGTCTGTCTAAATATCTATTAAAACCACACAGAGAATTATATACAGAAAGTAAACGGTTAGCCACTGCAAAGAGATATAGAAATGTCTCTTTCTCCCTCCAGTAAATAATGAGACCATGGCCACAGGAACCATCTGTTATGAGTTAGCAAGAGAAGCTTTGTAATCTACGCTGGCCTAGAACCTTAGAACTGCCTCTGCCTCCTGAGTGCTAAGATTAAAGGTATGGGCTACCACTGATATGGGGGTGGGCTCAGGCTTCAGAGAGGCTCAGGCAGGATGAGGGTAGACGTGGAGATTCCTTTGTTAACCTTTCACTTTCTCAGCCTGTGACAGACCCTGCCTGGTGTCACTGCAGTCTTCTTCCAAAGCAGAAGGTCATCTTGAAAATATAAAGTGGTGCTGGACCTGTTGACATATAATCCCAGCTATTTGACCCATTGAGGCAGGCCGATTGTAAGTTCAAAGATAGCCTGGGCAACTTGGAAAAACTGTGTCTCAACATAGAAAGTAAAATGTGTTGGGGATGTAACCAGGGCACTGCACTGTGGGGTTCTGTAATCACAGTACAGCGCTGGGTGGGGTAGGTCCCACTCACATACAAGGAAGCCAGTTATGTTGGGTGAATTTATATTTACCCTGGCATCGTCTCTCATTTACAGACTTCTTTTAAAAGTATAGAAACTCTCTCAGATAGAAAACCCGAGGACATGATTTTTAAAACCTTGCCTGCCTTGGATACAACCCAGGCAAGCATAGATGAACGCATACTTGAGAGTCTTCTGCTGATAACAACATGGAGACTTCAATTTTTTTGCCACTCCTTATACTGTTATTTTCAGTGGCTTTGCAACCTTAATCATGATTGCATGTATGTTTTGACAACTTTACACCAAAGGCATGTTGTTGTTGTTGTTGTTTTTTATATAGATGTCTGAATTAAATATCCAGCTCTTTTCAAGTTAGCTGAGTTAACATTTAAGTGGTTCTGATTAACCTGGCTGTGTTCATTTGTTCCTAAACATTCAGCTGCAGAGCCATCTCCTTTCGCATAAACTGATTTGGGAGTATAGCCCTAGGAAATATAATTTTCTAAATAGCTAAGAGCATCGAGCCCAGTGTGTTCCCTTCAAACTGAATGTGTAAGATTCAGCCTCCCTGCCTTGCTCAGCTCTCAGGTGGTACAGAGTGGAAATTGGAACCAAACTATCACACTCTGCATTGATGGAAAAAAAAAAAAGAGCTGATAAAGTGAGGATGGGGGTGGGGGACAATGGCTCTAAAGGAATGTGCAGAACTCACTTTAGACTTTGGAAAGCTTTGCGTGTGGACAGTTTTGTCCACCACAGCATGTTGTCATGCTGCCCTCTGGCTACATCTGGCAATAAGAGAAATGACTTCTCATAAACAGTTTAAGTTTTTGTGAGCACATCTTCCTGAAAGCATGAGAAACAAGGGTCCCATCTGTTGAGATGGACATCCCTGGGCACATCACAGGCTGGTCATGTATGCTGTTTTTCTGTCTTGAGAAGTACTGAGGTTTTAGAATTGTAAAATCATTGAGTTACATTGGGTTGAAATATTCTGATGAGTATATACTGTAAAATATATACTAGGTTCATTTCTGTTCCTGTATTACACTTGCAAAAAGCCACCTTAGGGGAGAAAGGGTTTGTTTGACTTACTGTTCCATATTGCGGTTCACCTCTGAGGGAGAGGCAAGGCAGGAACACAAACACAGTCATACCATAGCCACAGTCAAAAGCATAGAGAAACAAAGATCCTTGCCTGGTAGCTTAGCTGTTCTCAGCTAGATTTCCTTCCTTTGATATGGCTCAAGTGTCCACCTAAGGGATGCTGCTGTCCATAGTGGAATGGATCAACTAACAATCAAGATATTGCCCCAGCCCCACAAACATGTCCACAGGCCAATCTGATTCAGACAATTGAGGTTTGAGTCCCAGGTGGTTCTTGTTTTTGCCAACCTGGCAATCGCAACTAGCCATCACAGTATGGTTGGGAATGTGGACCATTATCTTGCTTCCAAGAATTTTGTAGTCTCAAATATTTTAATGCAGGATGCAGTAGATACATAAATTAGATGTGAAATGAGTTCTTATGAAAATTTAAAGAAATATATAATTAATCTTCCTAGCAACAATGAATGGGGTTGTTTAATTACTCCAGCTTGATATTTTACCTGAGTTTAAAATTCTTATGTCTAAAAGGCTATAGGTCACATATATATACACATATATGTACATATATGCAACTCTCAGTTGTCATGTGTCAGCATACTTATCATGTTTGTCACACTTTACCCATGTACATATATGTGTATATATATATGAAAAATGTTAATTATATTATAGCAAACTCTCACTCCCCTCTCCATTACATACAGAAACATTAATCTGGATTTCCTCTCTGTTCATCTTTCTCTCTTTCTCTGTACTATCATACAAATAAGGTGATAAAACTAGACAGGGAAGTTATTCTATACCATCTTGTCATCTCTTCATGTCCTATAGAGTCAACCCGATGACTTCACTCGTGTGTATGAACTCCTTCTATGTCTACCCTCAGGCACACAGTTGAGAGCAACATGACTGCTCAGCTTTACTCCAGCAGCTTCAAGACCATGCGACTTCCTTTATAGTCTTATTCTCCATTGGTGAAAACATACATCTGGGATTGCCTGGAGAGGTTCCTATTGCAACTGGCATAATTGTTAATAATAGTACTTCTATCCCTCTCAGTCAAGTCTTGTCTTGGAGAATAAATCATGATTACCTGACTTCTGTTCTCTCCTTTGCACAAGAATGACCTTTCCAAAACTCTTTTTGGATACAAGTACTTGTTCTTTATTCTAAAGGACTCCACCACCTTAATACAAAAAACACTGGGTTTATTATAACCCCAATGATAGTATGAATAAAAATGTTTTTTTTTTTTATCAGAATTATGCCAGTGTTTTCTGGAGTCTTCTTTCTTTCTTTCTTTCTTTCTTTCTTTCTTTCTTTCTTTCTTCCTTCCTTCCTTCCTTCCTTCCTTCCTTTCTTTCTTTGGGTTTTTCAAGGAGCCTTCCAAGTATTGGGGTCATAGGTACATGACATTATACTGTACTTGTATTTATCAATTAGTTTTTGTCCATATCATATTTTACTGATTTTATTTAACTTATTTATTTTGTTTAACTGATTTAACTGATTTTATTAACTTAATTAATGCAACTCTCAGTTGTCACGTGTCAGCATACTTATCATGTTTGTCACACTTTACCCATACTCTGCAATTGCCCAGTTTATCTACTTGTTCACTGGTTCATGATCTCAGCCTTTTATATTCTCCATTTCTGTTAGATTTTATTCCATTAGGGCTGGAGCATGCTTATCGTATTCATTGCTAGGCTCCTTGGTGTCCCCGCCTTATTAGGTACTAAACACATATTTGTGAATATGACTTTTAATTGTTAACACAGTATATTAGTCACTTTTCTGTTGCTGTGATAAAATATCATGGCTAAAGGCAACTTAAGGAAGAGAAAGGTTCTTTCGGCTTAAGAGGCTAGAGGGAGAAGAATCCATGACTGTAGGGCACTGGTGTAACAGCAAACGGCAGGCATCTGTAGCCATCCAGTGACCATGGATGAACTGGGTTTGCCTGAAAGGGGGGCTAGAAATGAAAAAGAGACAGAGGCAAGAGAAGCATGAAACCAAGACAAGGTTCTGATCAAAGTTTAATATTCAGCACTGCATTTATATAGGGGAAGCCTACCTGAACCCATCCTTTGTTTCAGCTAGATAATGTTGCAAAGCAGGCGTCTGTTCTAAGTTTCTGTAAGGAACTGTAAGTGTAAACAAAACAGATGACTTCACCTAGGTGTTAAAGTCCTGTGTGGCAAGCAAGGTCTGTTCAGTCTGCTCAAGGCTGGGAAGGGCACAGGCATCCCAGTAGGAGCAGGAAGCTGTGAGGTCACATCTTTAACTCCAAACAGGAAACAGATAATTAACTGGAACTGAGGCTGGGAATTTAAACCAAAGTTACAGGCTGGAGAGGTGTCTCGAATGTTAAGAGCTGCTCATTCAGAGGACCCGTCTTCTATTCTTAGCACCCTTATGACAGCTTACACCTATATGTAACTCCAGTCCCAGGGCATCAGATAACCTTCTCAGGTCTCTGTGGGCACTGTACACGTGTAGTACACATACATACAACACATACAGAGCATAAAACCTATGACATAAAGGTTCAAATAGCTTTCCAAGCTCATCTCTAGTGATTTACTTCCTCCAGCAAGCACACACCTTCCCCATAACTTCCTCAAGCAATGTCACCACTAGGGACCAAGTCTCTAGATGCTAGAGCTCATGTGAAAGGTTTCTCTTGGAAACTACCACATCCCATTCTCTGATTTACAAAGGACAAAGGAAGACTCAGTCAACCTTGTTCCACCAGCAGCAACTCAGTATGTACAATTTATGTACAGGGAAGGCTAGAAAAAATGGAATATGTGACTAAGTTCTTGTGCCATATGTAAAACCCAATGTCAGAATTGTCTGACTTTTCAGAAACTATGACCGATCCCTGACCATCATAAAGGCTGTAATACTGTGGCCACATCACAACTAGACCTTCTCTAAGACAGGAGAAAATAATGCTAAGGCCGACAGAATCAAAGACATGGATAGGTGCTTTGAGCCCTTGCAGAATTAAACTCACCCACTATTTGAAGGAAGCCATTGCAATTCAAGCCCTAAACAGCCTGCACAATCCAAATTTGCTATGGGTGTAATACTTGCCATCACATTACCGGATTTCATGCAACTGTATGGTCATTCGTTTTCTCTTTGGCCGCATCTAGTTTTGTATTGTAAGGAAAGGGCTGATCAGTTTCAGTAGAGATACCATATGACCTACAATGCCAAAAAATTTTAGTCCCTCATTGTTTAAATAACCCTATTAGGAAAACATTTCTATGGGATAACTTACGTGTTAGAATTAAAATATGCGAGTGTTGGACATGGCACAGCCAAGGCAGGCAACTGATTTTTAACTCCACTAGAGTGACACAAACTCAAGCCAGTCAAAAGCGCAACCTAGCTGGAGGAGGGGCCCCAAGGTACACCCATGTCAGAGAAGTTGATGACTGGGCAGAGCTGCTGGTAGGTTGTTCATCTTTGATGTGTGGCTACCTTCATGTGCATATGGGCAGTGCTTATTATACTCAGGAGTTATTAATAACACTTTTAAAAAGAGCAGGTGATACGAGGGGGCCTCTGGGGGGGGGGAGACATGGGGAAAAATAGTAGTGGATGGATGCCTCAATATAAATTCTATACATGTATGAAACTCTCAAAGAATGAAAAACGTTATTTGAAAAACCTCAACTCCAACTCAGACAAAAGAATTAACATATACAGGGGATTCAAAGTAATTGTTGCCCATATTGAAGGGCAAGCCGGGAAGGATCAACATACGTTCACAGAGAGAAACTTAGGAAACTGACTAAGACCTACAACTGGAGCTAAACCCGGATGCTGGAACTGAGATGATGCGTGACGAGCAGAACGTAGAATATTGAATGTGGAAATCCGTAAGTGTGAAGACAGAACAGAGAAGCTAAGAGGAGCAGAGACGGGCAGAGGTGGGAAAGGATTGGAAATCCCAAATGCAGACATTCACACAGTGGACATTTTGGCAAATTAAAAAAATGTTGCCACCTAATAATACATAATCATTGCAGCAAAAAAATAATTGGATTTCTAAATAAAAAAGAGAGAAAAAATGAGACAGAAAAAGAGTAAAAAAATAAAATATAACGTTTCTAAATTTGATATATTTGCAAGCTCCCCCCCCACCCCAGATAATATAACAAAATAAGCAAAACACAATTAAAAAAAAAACTATTTAGGAACACTGTAAAGAACTGCTCTGAGGAAGGGAATGTAGCTCAGTTGATAGAGTGCTTGCCTAGCATGCACCCAGCCTGGAGTTTGATCCCAGCACTGGTAAGTATCTTGTGTGGTGCAGCATGCCTGCAATCCCAGCACAGGAGGATGAGGAGGTCAAGATCATCTTCAGTTACCCTGCAGGTTCAAAGCCAGCCTGGTATTCAAAAGGCCTCGTCTGAGAGAACAAAACAGTAAAACAAAATAAGCTCCAGACCATCAGTAACAAAACAGTGGGGAAAAAAAATCTCTAGAAAAGTGCTCACAATCTACTTGGAAGCACCGCCTTGAACGTGGGCAGCTGAGTGAAGGGACACTTGTCCTGGGAGACATTGTAAGAGCTTCTTGATGCCACACAGTTAACCTGAGAAAGGGAGAAGTATCTAGAACTGTTGCTGATGGTGTGCCATTATCATTAGAGCAGGGTTGAAGGATTAGAAGGAAGAGGGAGAGAGTACAGATAAGTGAATACATTTGGATTAAAAACAGGAGAGTCTGGAGCCAGCCCATGGGGAATCACCACGTCCACAGAGAACACAAAGGGAGCAGTTGGGGGCATGGTCCTGTGACACTGAAGCTGTGAGGCTCCCTGCTCATCAATGAGTCAAATGCCATTTACTTCAAAGGGGTAGATGGCAGGGATCATGTGTGTCTGAGGTGTGACTGAGGTGAGTCTACTCCGGACACCAGCAGTCCATTGCTCCAGGATAATCAAAGCCTTCAGATGTAAGAAGTTAGTTTTAACAAGCAGTTATCTCTTAAGCAGGTTGCCACAAAGAAATCAAGGAGAGGGCTTAGAAACAAGGATTACTGAAGTAGTATAACCCTGGGTCAATGTAGTTTTGCATACGTGGTTGACAAAGAATAGTAAATGATTTAGACAATATTTAAAAATATGGATATCCCCTAAATATCCATAATTTTGGATTCTCTTACAGAAAATTTGTTTACAATTTTTTATAGTGTCTCATTTATCACTCCCATGTACTGTTGTTGTTGTTATTATTACTACTACTACTATTACCTTTTAATGATGGAAACAAAACATACCTAAAACTCAAGTTTCTGGAGGAAAAAAAGGAGAAAAAAATCTTATTCTTGCATGTCTCGTTTTATTGTTCCTCAAAGTTGATCTTATCCTCCCCCCTGGTCTTACGCCTTAGACCTAGGTCTCTGAGGACACCTCTGTTGACTGTTCAAGGGGATATTCACAGAGTACCTTGTGTTCATGAACTGATTGAAACCACACACGTTCACAAAGGACTTGATCTTTGATTCTTGATTGACTTTATTTTTGCCTTCCATAGCTGTCACTTTGGAAGGATAGTGGTCAGCTCCATCAATCAGAATGGAGGAAGAGCCTAGCCAGAGGGTAAGAGTGGAAGGGCCAACAACAGCATCCTTCTGGTTTCTTAGAGACAGGACAGACCCCTGGGCATTTTTTCAGTTACTGAAGGTGTACCTATAATTTTCTGCTCAGAAATTCTGTCAATGTCCTTCATAGCTTGAGCTCTGGAGAGATTATGTCTCTGAGAAACTTGTTTTTTGGCTGTGTACAGCTATCACACTCCTGTGAGGAGAGGTCTGGCATGTGGCGAACTGCTTCAGAAGATATCTGTGATCCTTCTCATTGGACTGCCCAGCGTAAATGATGTTCTAGAGACTGCAGTGCATCTGACATGATGAATTTTCTTAAGAGAGTCAGAATGGGAATTCCAGCCTTCTGTAGGTGGCACAGACAGTGCATATATTAGCACCGAGAGCACACAGAGGCTTGGAGATGAACTAATCTGTGAATAACTGTGCCATTTGTAATAGCATAAACAGGGGCTTAATGGGGAGATGGTGCAGAGGAATGAAGTGTTCGCAACCTGTCATCATATTAATACAGGGATCAAATTTGTGACTGAGCTCCTGAGCAAACACTTGGTATCAAGTGTTTCTTTCTGTTCTAATTTGTGCTGTGTTAGGAGCATCGTACCATATTAGTGACTTTAAAATGTTTTTAAAATAGTATTTCTCGGGTTGACGGAAATGGAATGTTCTAGAGTTGTACGACTATTAGTCATATTAAACTCAGCCTGTTAGCAGCTTTCTCTTGCACTGATACTTAAATGAGGTTTTAATATAAACAAAATGTACTTCTGAAATGTGCTTCCAGCTACAACCAATTTCTCCCAGTCCATTAGCTACTTTGCATTCCTTTTAAGAAACCCAAGCTTGAGCTTTTATTGAAGAGCTAAAGTATTTGCTCAACTCATTAATTCACTGGAGAGAAAGTAAACACAGGGGCCCGGAATTCTCCTGTCGTTAGGTTGTGACCTAGCAATCTTGGCATGACCACCACCACCCCTAAGACAAGCATACACCTCTTCAAAGTTTGCCTGCCTGTACCTGTCTGTACTATGTGACTGTTGGAGGAGGCTGGACACTCTTCTACTCTTCCTACCTTACCCCGTTGCTTCCTTTGAGTTTTAAGCATCCCACCTTTGCAGAGGATCATAGAAAAACAATGATGTCTAGTATCTGGTACCCACCCCACTACTCACAGATCTGTGGTGTCCTTGAAGCTCATGAAGGGTTGACATTGAGAAAAGAAGTAATCCAGGTGCAACTGAAATTATCACATGGCATTAAGTCTTGCCTCTCAGCACTTGCGTGGACCTTCTCATAGAAGGAGTTTGTGAACCTCGTAGATAGCCAATGGGTTAGAACTATGCCTTCTCCCATATGAGCTGGATGGTATAAAACAAAGACATGAATCTCACACACTAAAGAACTGAAGTCTGAAATTAAGAATTCAGAAGGCTGTGTTCAGCCTGATAGCTCCAGGGGAGGGTCCTTCATGCTGCTTCAGATGTTGGCTGTAGTCTCTGGCTTTCCTTGGACCAGGTCCACCTGGATGGCACTCTTCTTGTGGTATATTGTAACTTGGTCTTTCCCCAGCAAGTATATGGCTCAGTTAAAAGATATTCTTTATTAAGAACATCAGTCATTAGGTCACGTCCTACTGACCACATTATAATCTTATTGCTTTTGTAAAGACCTGTTTCCAAATGAGGCCACATTCAGAGGCACTGAGAGTTTGAGTTTAAGCATATTCTAGGGATTCCACACTTTTAGAAATCACAGCCTGAGTTCTCTGTGTATTTATTGTTGACTGCAGTGGACACCTTGTATTGTGTGTGTGTGTGTCTCTTCACTTCCCAGGAGAATCATAGCATCTATTACCTCTGATGGGGACTAAGAGCATTTTCCAGAGAACCCAACCTTCTAAGAGCCACACCAGGAGCTTTAGACTTAAAGCTTTAGCCTCTGGCTCAAGAGAAGGAGAAAACAGAGGTTAGATTGGAATTCTGAATCCTTTTTCTTACTAATAGCAAAGTGATTTATCTGTTGAGACGTGAGTAAAGAGAAATAAAGGAAGATGTGGGAACTAGAACAACTGACAAATGAGTATTACATCATGTGAGTGGTCCAAACACATTTGCTAATGATCTATGGTGGTTATAGTAGTGGGACACTAGAAATAAAGACACAAATAGGTACGTGTTCTTGTCCTAGATGGTCCCGATCTATAAAGCCATCTTTTAGGTCCACTTCAATATGAAAAAAATTAACATTACTTTTAATTATCTTTAATCTCTCTGTGTCTCTCTGTCTCTGTCTTTCTCTGTCTTTGTGTGTGTGTGTGTGAGAGAGAGAGAGAATGAGAGAGAGAGAGAGAGAGAGAGAGAGAGAGAGAGAGAGAGAGAGAGAGAACATGCAGGAATGTATCATTGTTTGCATCCCATAGTGCTCATGTGAAAGTTTGAGGACAACCTCAAGCAATAGTCCAATAATTCCCATTTTCCACTTTATGTGAGACCAAGCCTCTGTTTGTTAGCCTGCTGCTGTGTTCACCAACCTAGTCAGCCTATGAGCTTCTACGAATTCTCCTAGCTCTTCCTCTCATCTTGCCATAGAAACACTGCTTTAACAAAAATGTGTTCTTGTGTCTGGATTTATGGGTTTTGGGGATTCAAACTCAGGTCCTCTTGATCATACAGAAAACACTTTACCTATTAAACAACCTCTGTAGTTCAGTAATGATGACTTTTATGCTACCGTTAATCTTAATGCATGGACTTTATCCGGCACTTACCCTGTGCTGTGTGATATGCTCATGGTTGTGCATTAACATGATACCATGTAGCAGCTGAAAGGTATGAAAACTAGCTTCCCTGTTGCATCAGTGATGAGGAGGCACATTTATGAACACATGCAGAACTATATAGTAGTTGAAAGTTGGAGAATTATGATCCAGACTTCTGGCCTCTCTTCCCTGTTCGACTGCAACAGAGATCTATATGCTTAGTGTTAAGCCAGGTAGGTGGGCATATTTTGTTATCCATAGGGTACTGCAGCTTGAAGATGTACAGGAAGGTGCCCTAAGAGAAGACCAGTATGAGGAAGGGCAGGAGGCAATGGACACTGTAGAGGTTCCACTAGCCAAACATACACCCACAGTATATAAACAAATATTGATTTTACCATCTCCCTTGTATCTCCCATGCAGCACAAGCTCCCAGTATAAAAGAAGACAGCAACTCAGAGTTCTTCTGGTATCAACTTCAAGTTGTAAATACTTTTGAGAATTTTTTTTAAATCAGTATCCCATTTCTTTCTTTCCCTCTGTATAAAGACAAATACAATGGCATCATGAACAATTACCCCATAAATAAAGATCTTTGCATCAAGACAAAGTAGTAGAAGGAAGGAGCGTAGGAGAGTAATATGCACAGTGAGCCAAGAGGCAGCCCTCTGGGTATGTGAGATGATCAAATTCTTGATAGGGATGAAAGTTATAAAAGTGTGTGTGTGTGTGTGTGTGTGTGTGTGTGTGTATGCACTTAAGATTATTCAAGTATGGCAAGAGAGGCAGCAGGCAGCGTGGTTGTTAAGAGTACTTGTTGCTCTTCCAGAGGACCTGCATTCTGTTCCTAAAGCAGCTTATAACTGCCTGTAACTCCAGCTCCAGGGGCTCTACTGCCCTCCCATGCTCCCGATGAGTAACTACATTCATATGTGTACTTGCATGCAAGCATGTAAATAGTTAATTAAACAACAACAAAAATTAGTCAACTTTCCAGAATTGTGGTTGGCAGAGGTAGCAGTCGGAAGGGATTGGAGAGTTATTATTGTTAACTTAGTAGAGAATTTATAATTTGTAATTTATAATAATTTTTTAGTAGGGAATGTATAACCAAGCGAGGTCTATGTATAGATAAGTGTAAGGTTTGCATTAAGTGTCTAAAATCCAGCTGAATTATACACCTAAGATGCTTAGAATGTTAGGTTTATGTTTTATATATTTTACTATCATTTATGAAAACAGTCTAGTGTACTTGGAATACTGAAAATTCAAAGGTAAATGTGGATAGGATCAAATAATATTTAGTGTTCTTTTGATTTGGAAGCCACTACCTGTGATGACTACAAGCCAAATGAGCAAACGGTGTTAGAGGATTCTGGTTTTAATATATTAGTCAACCACTGGTGAACTCTGGTGAATGAACAGACCATTTCCTTCCAATGACTTATCCATCACCTTCTTCTTTCTTCAAAATTCCTAGCACGCCTTTACCTGAGAGAGCTACAGTCTGTATTGAGTGTGTCCACTAGAGCTTTGTTTCACAGAAAGAGACAAAGTGGCCCTCCCTGCTTCTTGTTTGGGGAGTTGTGAAGCACCATTAATGTATCTGGCTTGTTCAGATCTGGCTCAGTGATTTGTTCTCTTGGTGCCTTTGATCCTGGTTCATGTTCTCCTGGGGAACACACAGCATTATTCCACCTAGTGCATGCCAATACTGGCAGCTGGCCGCCATGCAGTTGGTTGGTGTGAGGACACAATCCATATCATAGATGACACCGCATAGTTCAATGTTCTGCACTTCTATCTGTTCTGACACAATGTTGTTGATTGCTTAGAAGACCCCAACAAAATGTTTGAATGTCTGCATCATACTTATGTGGCTTCCAGGCCATAAGAGATGGTCAGTAGCCAGGAAAGGACTTTACCCAAGACCAGTTGTCTTGCTGGTTCTCCATCAATGGTGTGTGAAATGCAGATATCTGTGATGACAGAGATCTCCTGATGGTTTTCCTTTCACTGCATCCTCAGCTTTCGCCAGTGGCTGGCTCCAGTCTTACTGGCTTATTAAGTAACAGGACATGGATATAATTTTCATTCTCTTCACACAGTTTATGCCCTGCACTGGGCCAGTATAAACTTGGCTGATCCTCATGAGGAGACAAAATGAGAAGATGTTCTTGGCCCTAGAGAAATTTACCCCCAGTCACTGCTAGAAAAAAGAAAATAACAGCATTCACTTTTTTTTTCTATATACCCAGCTCTATTTTTACTCTTTATTTTGAGACACAGTCTCACGAGGTTACTTAGGCTAGTCCAGAACTTACTCTGTAGCCCAGGTTAGACTTGCACTTGTGATCTTAAATGGCTAAGATTACAGTCTTAAACCACCAAGTCTGACTCAAAGCACTGAAGGCCCCCCACACTGATTAAATAGTGTCTCTCGTATAAATTTCCACATTAGACAGTGAACAGAAAGCTCTTTAATGAAGACTTTCATGGAGTTCAAATTTTGATGCCGATTGTGTAGGATTCAACACTTCACAGTGGTATTCAATTTCTATAGCAGATTAGAAGCCTCTCACACAGACCAGCCACCAGAAGCTTCATCAGTGTTTGGGTAAGCCATTGCTCTGCAATTGATTAATTATTCCACTGAGCTGATAACTGATAACTGGATTAATTATTTTTAAATAACTCCTGTGTGAGCATGAGAATAAAGAGAGAGCTTTGAGTGTACCCACTATAAAAAGCAGCTTCTTACCCCACCCGCCTTGCAGCCAATGGAGAGAACTGGTTTCAAATGGAATAGTCGCTTCTGTTTACTTTGTTATTAAAAAATCACTTAAAGGGAAGCTTTTCAGATAGCAGTAAATAGAAAATGCCATTGTCTTTATTTCAAGGAATGGAGTTTGAGGAATTTATTGGGTTATCAATTCTATCCTGATCAGAATTTCAAACGTGAACAGCATTTGCAGACACCCCCTGAGGGGGCAGCAGGCCGAAAGTTCTGTTTGGTCTGTTAACGTTTAGACCAGAGAGGATGAGCGTGTCAACACCTAGACAACTTGATTTATGGGCAACAGCTGCCTCCTGCTTGTGTCACAGTGATAAACCATCTCTCCATCTTGGGTTGAATTTCATCTCTAGCAGAGGGACCACATGTTCAAGCAGGTGGAAGGAGAATGTACCTGAGAGGCAGAGAAAGCAGAGGCAGGGGTGTGATGTGGGCTGACTGAAAGTTTCAATGGAAAAAAACAAGAAGCAGAAGGTGCCAATGGCCCCATCCAAGTTAGAGGTAGCAAGGGGCAGCGTGCACCGGCTATCTTCCCATACTGTGCATCTCAGAGCTTGTAGCATGGCTTAGCCTATTAGCTTACATATGTTTGAGGCTGCTTCAGTTTGATTCCATTTGAATCCTATCTGTCATCTCACCTATCAGATGGATTCTTTGCTTTCAGCTCCCTACACTCCTTTTTCCTGGGGAGAGTTTAGTTGAGAGCTGCATGGATCGGTGATGGCTAATCTTGCTTGTCTACTTGATTAGAATGGGAGATGCCTCTACACATTCACCTTTGGTGTGTCCACGAGGGGGGTTCCAAAAGACCACATGAGCTAAAGTGAGGCAACTTGACTTCACTGTACACTAGTTCTGTACCCTAGGCTGGCAGAAAGGAAGCAGCCTGGTGGCACAGGCTTACTTTTTATTCCCTTTCTGATCGCCATGGAGCAGGCAGCTTTTCTCTGCCATGCCCTTTCACTGGGATAGTTGTAATAGTTCTTCTCACTGCTGTGACAAAGATATATGACAGAAGCAACCTGAGGAGGTAAGGCTTTGCTTTGGCTCACAGTTCTAGCATATAGCTCACTGCGAGAAAGCATGATATTGTGTGCAGCATGACAGAAGCTGGTAGAGCAGCTGGTCTTATTGATGCCATAGTCAGAAAGCAAGGAGGGACGAACACACATCCCCCACCTGCTTTCTCCTTTTATGCTGTCTGAGAAGTTAGTGCCTGGGATGGTGCTGCCCACATTTATGGCAGTTCTTCCCTACTCAGCTAACTTAATCAAGAAATTCTCTCAGCCATTCCCAAGAGTTTGCCTCTTCTGTGATTCTGACCCTGTCAGGCTAAACATCAATAAATCTTTGCAAGGAACTGCTACAGCGCAGCCCCAGAAACAATACTCTTTTGGCAGCCATGAGAAGAAGTCCCAAATAGTGCCTCTTCCATTAAGTTATTTATGTTCATATTTTGTCACAGTAATACCTAGGCACCAGTAAGACATTGAGGATTGGGCTGTAAGTTATGGTGACCATGAGGTATCCTTCCAGTGTCCAAGGCTTATCTTGACTTGGTGGTCCCATGGCTACTCTGTCATTCTTGTGCTGAGAGCTCCACTTTAAAGATGAGCATTCATAGTGGTACCTTGCAGCCATTTTCCTGGATTCTAGGAATGTCAGCCCACTTAGAGTCTTCATTGTTTTTTTCTTCCACCTGTAATCTCTCCTGCATATTCTCATAAGGACTTGAGATGTCACTAGCCCCAATCTTGCCCATGGACATCTGATCCAAGGGTCTAGGACAGAGAAACCTAGAAAAACTTAAGAAATTCAATGAACAAGACCTGGTGTAAATAATTCCAAGGCAAGCAAAGACTGGTAAGCAAGAAAATATAATTGAAGTTCAAGAATATTCAAATACAATGAAAGAGAACACAATATTTTGTTCATCAGTGGGCCATCTTTATTTACATAGCATAACTAGTACATCTAGTACCATCTAGTTAGACGCATAATGAGATGGATTGTTATATGAATGCAAAGAGAGATAAATTGATGGATGGATACAAAGATGAGAAGTAGGCAGGTAGATAGACAGATAAAATCTGATCGGTTCTAGAGATATTGAAGGGAAATGTATACTAGTGTTATATGAAGTTATATATGAAGGCTACATGTAAAGTGGTGTATTTGCATGTATTTGTGTGCTCACATCCCAGACCATCTCAAAATGCAACAGACGTAACCACTTTTAAGGCCAGATTCCTAGGAAAAATCCATGCCAACTAACATCTGATCTGAAGAAATTTGGAGGAGCAGATACTGTCCATTAAGACTATTCAGTTCTTGGCATCTTCCGTGGGTAGGTGATCCCGAGTACCAACCTACAGCAACCCCTACGAAAAGTCAACTTGATATCACTGAGATATCTGATGTTTCTGAAGAGCACATCCAGACTTTCTTTTGAAGTCTTCTGGTGTTTAAATATTGATAATCTGGTTCTTTAATATATATATATATATATATATATATATATATATATATATATATATATATATATGCTTTCCAAATAAAATGTGTCTTCAGGCTGTTTGTTTCCCACTGATTTGAGATATTTGTGTCCTTCCACCACCACCATCCTGTGCCTCCAGAGAGATGGAACACAGCACATACTAGAAGAGATGGAGGCTTGACAGATGAACTCATGAATGCAAGAATCTAAGGAACAAGATGCTTGGATAACCCCCCCAAGTTGACCTTAAGTACAAGGGTTTGGAGCACATGGAAAATTTGTGCTGCTCATGTCATGTGCAGTGGGGGTCTCCATTAAAAGCAGTAACAGAAAAGAGGATCTCCTTTATTCTTCACATAAATATTGTTTTATTACGTAGTGTGTGTGTGTGTGTTTGCATGTGGAGATCAGAGGACAACTTGTAGGAATCAGTTCTTTTCTTCTACCATGTGGGTCTCAGGGATAAACTTGGGAACTTCAGGCTTGAGTCATATTTTTTTTCCCACGGAACGGTCTTGGCAATCCCTTATTACTTTTTATAATGATAAAGACAAAAAGAATATTTAATATACCCACATATGACAACTGACCTGAGGTGGCTTGGAATGTCCACATTGGATGTTCTGTAACTCAGGCATCTCAGTCCAAACAAGACATTTAGCCAATTTCTTTTCCATACTATGCTTGAGGGACTTGAATATTTCCAGTGCAGATTGGTTCAAGAATATATGAGATGTGTTTGTGTGTGTGTGTGTGTGTGTGTATGTGTACATATTTGCATGAATGTGGGGTGTGTCTGTATGTGTGAAGATCTGAGTGTGTGAATACATTTTGTATATATGTGGGGGCATCTCTGTATGTGAAGACCTATTTGTGTATGTGTGTGTACATATATTTGCAGGTGCAGTGGGTATGTCTGTGGGTGTTAAGACCTGAGGCTAACCTTTGGTGTCTTCTTTAGTTATCCTCCCCTTTGTTGAGACAGAGTCTCTCAGTTTTAGCAGGAACATGCTGATTTGATTATTCTGGTTGACTCATTAGCCCCAAGCATCCCCTGCCCAAAAATTATAAGAGTGAACCACCATACCCAGGAGTTTTTATGTGAGTTCTGGGGATCCAAGCAATGTCTGCTGGCTTGCAAAGCCAGCTGTGAACGTCACTGACTGCTCCATCACACCAGCCCCATGATTTGCATATTTTCCAGCTGAGGATTTTGTGACTAAGTGTCATTTCTCTGTGGTTTCCATTGCTGTGCTTCTGTTGGTCAGTATTTTACATAAAGACATGGTCATTGCTCCTCCCACGCCCCTTGCCCGTTATGCTTCTTGATGGTGCTGTCTACGGGATACGTTAACAGGTGCCTCACCACCTGCTCGGCTCTGTAGATGACTCCACAATTTAGCTAATGCACCTTAATTATTAGGTGACATTTTGCCTTATGTAGTTTTAAGGAGAAATGTAAATGAATGAGAGACTTAATTCTATGGTTTCCTCTGTATGATGTATAAAGATGAGACTAATGACCAAGACTCTACTCAGCACAAGTTCATCTTCTCCCTTTCCCTTAAAGGCTACCATGTGTTTTAATATTCATTTCTCCTTTATCCATAGATCAATAATTGAGTTCTGCATCAATTAATATGCTGGGCAAATTGTATTCCCCGTCCTCTCCTTCACGATGCATTTCAGTAATGGAGATAATTTTCAAGATAAAGTATACAATTTAAAATGGATTAAAAAAGAACAACTAATAAAGGGGAATTGATTCATGGGCAAAAAATTTTGGGTAATTTCAGGAAATCTTAGCTGTGCATCTAGCCTGTGGATTTTCTAAGGAGAGCTTGTCAACGTGAGCAAGTTTTATGCACCCTGCAAAATTTCCCAGGTCTGCAATTGCAAAGGATGAGGGACAAGAAATAATGAACACACACACACACACACACACACACACACACACACACACACACACGAACACGCATGTACACACACATACACAGGCACACCTACGTGCACATACATAAAAGTATACACACCTACACATATGTACATACACTTAAACACACACACATGCATGCTTGCATACTCCACATGCAACAAAATCAGTCCTGCTGCTGGGGACATGTTCATAATTCCTTCTCTTGGTTAAAGAAGGCTAAACGTTCATTCCAGTAAGTCTTTGGATCTTTCCATTTGCTGACTGTGGCTGGTGGGGGCTGGCTTTTCTTTTGATTTGATAGACTGGCATATAGGCTTCCAAGGCTATTTGTCCTCTCCCCCTCCCAGATTCCCATACAAACCCAGGCTCAGAGCCATGCAAGGCAGACACAGGCAGGCAGCAGCTACTGCAGCAAGCAAGACCCGCAGCCTCTGAGCCCGCAGTGACACCATGGAGCCGGTAGATGGCTGTAGACAAGTGTGCTGAGCATGTGGAGTGAAGAGGAATGAGTCTGGGGAGGCCTTGACCTAACTGGATGCTGCTTTTATCTGAAGTACATTTAAAGAGATAAAGGGGAAGCCGGGAGAGGCACATGTTCTTTTCTCTGCAGCTGGAGCTTTGAGTTTTAAAAAAAAAAAAAATCTCCGAGTCGCCAGCTCTGTGCTGATATGCTTGCCTCGGGAGGATCAGCCCTCCAGTAAATTCCTCCAGTAGGGACTTTGGGAATCTCCTCCTCCTCGCTGTCAGGATTTGCTGTAGCACCTGCTTTTACTGATCACACTGGGCTATTACTGTTATTATTATTTTGTTATTGTTATTGTTACCATCCTTACCACTGACCGTCTCAACAGTGTCTGTGATCCCACTATTACTTGCTGCCTAAAGTACTTAGATTTGCTCATTGAGACAGCAACCCCAAGAATTCTTACCTAAGCAGTCTTGACTAGAGAGAGAAGAAAAGGCAAGAGTTAGGAAGGGAAAGGAAAGAGGGGGGAGGGAGAAGGGGAGGGGAGGGAGAGGAGAGGAGAGAGGAGAGAGGAGAGAGGAGAGAGGAGAGAGAGAGAGAGAGAGAGAGAGAGAGAGAGAGAGAGAGAGAGAGAGAGAGAGAGAAAGGCAAGCAGCCCGGAGCAAGTCACTCCACACACGTTGCCACTGAAGGAATGCTGTCCTGATAAACTCATAAACAATCATAGCAAACCCGGTGTAAGGAAATAAGAGGGACTCTGTGGACTTGGCAGGAAAAGGCAAGAATCTCTACCGAGTGCTTTTCAGTTTTTCTTCCAGATACTCTTGGTGAAGTGAGGAGACTTCTGTTTGCTGACAGAGCCTTTGATTTCTCTTGCAAGATGATGATGTATTTGTGGGTAGGTAGTCTCTCTCTCTCTCTCTCTCTCTCTCTCTCTCTCTCATTCTCTCTGTCTTTCTCTGATTAATAAATTGACTTCGGGGATAAAAATTGCAGCCTAGGGTAATCGCATTTCGTGTAAGGTGATTACGCCGATGCAGGATCATCTTGCATGGCTACGGTACATGTGCAAGCTTTTCCAGTGGGAGTTAGGCAAGACTTGCTTCATTAGCGCTGAGCTACAATGTTATTTTCACTGCAAAGGGAAACAAAAAAAATGTGTGTGTGTGTGTGTGTGTGTCCCTGCACACGTACATGTGGGTACTTGTACAGTGTGCATGTGTGGAGTAGGGGAATATGCTGCTTTCTTGTTTCTTGAGACATTGATGGTGGTGAATTCAGAGTAAGGAGCAGATCTAGGAATGCCGTTTTAAGTATGGAACAAATTCTCTCTCACTTGTAGCTGCGTGGAATTTCATTTAATCACAAAGCAGGATGCTGAGAAGTGATGGCTGTGTTTTGGACATTACATATACGTCTCCTGTATGAATAATTCCTTATTTCTCACGTTGGGTTTGAACATTTTAGGTGAAAGCTGAGTGTATTATTTGCTTTAAGTAGATGTGTGTGTGTGTGTGTGTGTGTGTGCATGTGTTTGTGTGTTTGTGCATGTGTCTGTGTCTGTGTGTATATAGATATACTATGAAAATGCTCTGGCCAAAGGTAGATTTCTATGCACTTTTTCTGTCTTATTGATTAATGTATATAGTTATTTGTCTAAGTCGTAGCATTAAATAAACATACAAAAATAGTGGCCTGTTATTATAGGTGACAATATTTAACTGGTGAAGTAATTGGGAAAAAAATAGTATCCTAGTGAGAATGCCTTACGAAAGTCCCTTACCTTCTGCTGGGGTGACAAATCTATACATCTTCGCTTCATTTGATCAATAAAAGACATGAGTGAAATTCTGACATTTGAGGGACTGAGCTCTGTGGTTTTGCATTAGAGACACAGACTCTTTGCCTTGCAGAAGAAAGGGGGGACATGTGGAAGTCTGCACCCCACCTTTATATTAGCAGTGGTATTGTTATTGCTGGGGTTTTTTTGTTGTTGTTGTTGTTCAGCAGACTAAAGAGAACCCTCTTTCTCCACCTCTCAGCCACTTTTCTGGCTGAAGTCTCAGCCTTGAACTTCTCCTGGCTGGGAAGGCAAAGGCCTCTTTGTTGAATTCTTCCTTAATCATGTCTGCCCTTTGACCTTTGCCAGTGTCTCAGTTGGGTACAGCCCTCCTGAGTCCCATGAAATAGGCACTCCTCAGCCCACCCCCATCCCCTCCTTTGGTTGGATGTGTCATCTTGTGGAACTTACTTCTCTTTCCCCTCAGTTTTGTAGAGTAGAAAACAACCAAACCGGGCCCTTGGAGACAGGTCTTTGTGTCATTTTGTATCAATTTCAGGGCAAATTTTCTCTTTAAACATGTCTATCTTTAAGAAGTGTTTAGAAACAGAAAAATCCAATACACTTAACAAAGGTAGTTTTACCTCAGTTCCCTCCCTGGTTCTCTGATTAATCCGTGATTAATAATGTGGGTTTGTTGTTGTTGTTGTTGTTGGAATTGCTGCAATTACAATTTTGAATGCTTGCAAATGTTGACTTTTTAGGTGTTAAAAATAAGACATTGCAGGGGTCGCCACGGGAGTCAGCTGTGACATAACTATATTAGTATTTATAAAGAGAGGATCCTGTTTGGGTGCTTTCTTTTATGAGTGGATTCAGGTTAATTAATTTTGTTTAACTTCCTTTAGGCTGTGCTTGCTTTCAGAGTGACCAGCCGCTCCTTTGCTCTGAAGGCCTCAGTGGTGCCGCTGCCTTTATTTATTCAGTTGGCTCTTATAGTCCGGCACATTTGCAAGGCAAAGCAGTGGGGAACCACAAAAGGCCTCAGACCTACTCCCAGGGTCACCACAGAAGGTTTGCTGCTGTCCTCCAGGTCATTGACTCTGAAGTTCTCAAAGCTCTGCTTCTCACTTCCTGTTTTCCTCTGTGTGACCCCAGCTTTTGGGTACCACACATTTTTATCAGCTGCATCTATCAAGCTGGAAAACAAAACAAAACAAACAAACAAACAAACAAAAAACGGTTGCTACCTGTCTGTCCCTGAACTTCACTATTCTATTTGCATCTTAAATTCTGATTTTTGGGGGATGTTGGCTGTTTTCATCTTTGCTGTGTATTCTGGGGGCGGGGGATGGCAGGCCCTTTAAATCGAAGCATCTGGATGTGTGCTGCTTAAGGAGACATGGACTCAAAGGCCTGCATGAGTGCGGGTAGGGGTGTTCAGGAAAATTTTTGCTCTTTTCTTTTTTTTTTTTTTTTTTTTCTCCGTTTGAAGTACAGGCTCTGCCCTAGCCTCCCAGTCTGTAAATACAGATACTCTAAATACATTTGATATTATGGCTTAAGCTCTCCCCTTCATTAGGAAAACGCGCCTCAATTCTATCAGTGTGGAAAGATTCTCTGCTTTTCTCTCATAGACACAGAGATAAAGATGAGATAGGGAGAGACAGTTGAAAGCGATTTCACATCAGCTTCACGTCCTTTGTTGATCCAGCAATTGAAGCAGTCTCTTTATAAATGCACTTACCCACCTATATTCACGGCACCTGTATTCAGGGGTCCCAGGATCGCACTGGAAAGAAGACCGACCGAGACCTTCCGGTAGGGTCCTGGAAGAACAGGGTGCTGGTGCCGAGTGATATACACCCAGGCCACTTCTCACAGGAAATGCAAAGCTTCTTCAGTTCACAAAGTTAGAACACATCCCCCAGCCAGTCTGATATAGAGCCTGGAGGCCCAGGGTCGCGCAGCGCCTTTACCGTCTGTACTCCTGAGTTTCTTTTAAGAAACCTTGCCTAGAAGACTGATAATGTTACCAGTTGTCCTTGGGCTTCATTGTCTATGCGTGAGAACAAGTTGCTGTTTAGGAAAAAGAAAGCTTGAGTTTGCGGATCCTGCTGCCCGACTCCAGGATGACTTCCCAGATTTGGGTTTCGTGACTGGATACTGAGCTCAATCACTTCAGTGCTGGGCACCAGGATACATATAGTAAGTGCAAAAAAGAAAAAAATTCTTTTGAAATAGGGCCTCACTATGTTGCTCAACCTGACCTCCCATTGGCCATCCTCCTGTCTCTGCTTCCCCAAGTGCTGACAGGTGTATATTACCATAGCTGGCTAGATACACAGTTCTGGATCCATGTAGCCTCCAGCTATGCTGGGTTTTTTGGTTTTTTTTGTTTGTTTGTTTTTTTGTTTTGTTTTTTGTTTGTTTGTTTGTTTTTTTTTCTTTCCACCAGAAGCCTCTGGAACACAGATGAGCTGCCCCTCCAGTGCTGGGCACAGCAAGTGGCAATGGAAGCTCCTTTAGGAATTCAGAGATAAGATACCACGGATAGTTTAAGTTTCTTCATGTCCTTAACCAGAGGATCTGCAGTGTACATTTCAGAGGATATGATTTCTCCATATTTCTTCTCTCCCTCACTTAAAAAAAAAACAACCAGAACCATTTCTATTTATTTCTCTTCACGTCTCAGCCACACACCTAATGCCGTTCTCCTGTGCTTTAAGACAGTTATCTATTCATTTATTTTGTGTACAGGAGTTCTGCAACCACAGCCTACATGTGGAGGTCAGAGGGCAACCTATGTGAACCAGTTTTGCTCTGCCTATCATGTAGTTCCTGGGGATAGACTCAGGTTGTCAGATTCCACTTTGCTTTAACCACCTTCACTGACTGAGCTAGCGTGCCATCCAAATATACATACACACACATATATATACACATATATATACATATGTGTATATATATGATATAATACAATATGTGTGTATGTATATACTATATGTATTTAATTTTAATATATGCATATTTAATATATAGTTAAAATATGGTGGTTTTAATTTTCATTTTTTTCATTAGTTTCATTATTGTCTATACTGTTGTTCTTATATTTCTTAGACAGGGTCTCACAATGCCTCCCAGCATAGCCTCTTTTCTGCCACCACTTCCTGAGTGCTAGACTTATAAGAATATACTGTAAACCCATCTGCAATATTTTGTTGTGCTAATTTTAGCTTTTTTATTGCATCTTATATCTACCGTTTTGAGAATATTTTGTTTTATTTTCGTTTTAGAAAGCATGCCTCTAAACCCATGAAACCAAAGGAAAAGGCAACAGGTAGAATTCCAGAGTGATTGTTCTTGAAAGACAGTTGAATCAGACACATCTGTGTTTTGACAGCTGTAGTTGGTCACTTAGAACAGGGAATGGATCGTTCTTCTTGTAAGACCCTGAGAATCTTAGTTTGTCACCCTCGGCATGACCCAGCAACCTAGCTCTTCAGAGCCTCCATGTGCTGTGAGGAAACTTCCCAAGCTGCCCAGGTGACCAGCAGCATACCCAGGCCGTTCTACACTCTTCTTGATTTCCAGAGATCCTCTGCCCTCTGTCTTTTCTGTCCTGATTACCTAGAGCTTCCTCTGGTCTCTTCTGTGTGTTCTAGAACTTGGATATAAGCTTAGTGTAGATGGCATGATTTGTAGAGTTCACACTATGTCTTTTGGTCACTGTACCTGTTGAATTTAAGCTTCCATAGGGCAAACATGCCTGGTTTTCTGGGTCATGTTTGTTTTTCCTGTTTATTTCAAACAAACAACACACAAGTCTTTTTTCTTTTGTTCTGGGAATGAGATATTAAGGAATGATTTATCATTGTGATGTTTTGGAACAAATGTATGTTAATAGATTCACCTCCCTTCTGTCACCTACCTTTCTGCTCACAACAATCCCTCCTATAACTTTCTGTAACTTTTTCATGTCCCATCTGCCTCCCATGGCCCCCCCCCAACTCCATCCTTCTTTGGCATACATCTTTTTTAGCCTCTCTTAGTCTCCTTTCTACTTTTAAAGAATTTTTGGTAAGTGCTAAGAAAATGAATAATACCAATTATTTTAGCTTCTAAAATAGAAATTGTCTCAATATGAAAACTGGCTGTATTCATGAAGGTAGTTGTCTAAAAACTTGTGCTTGTATCATTATTGTCTCAGCTCAGAGAAACCATGGCACTGAGGATAAATGTTGGTAAGCACACTACAGTCTACCAGTGAGGTTGATTGTGTGTTTCTGCTTTGAGGGAGGCAGGAGGCTATCCCATGAAAAGCACCTATCAGTGGCAGACTGCATCTCAGCTTCTGATCTATTTAAATGGATAATGAGGATATAAATCCCAGAAAAGGAAATTGTGTTATCTAACATTTGACCACAGGGTTTCAAAACTAAGCTGCCTTTATCACTTAATATTCTGTGCCTTAAATTTTTTTTTCTACAACACATTCTTTCATTCCATGGTAGACTGTGATCAAGGCAGTGGATGTTCCAACATATGATCAGCTTAGTCTTCAACTATAAAATGTTTCTGCCTGTATGTTGGAAGTTACTGCAGGGCCATGGGAGATTGGCTGAAATGATGAGGAGGTTATGGTACAGATTTGACTGTTACTGTTTAGCACCCGTCGGCTGCAATCCACAAGTCCACCAATGGTTTGTTTTGGATTTGATAATTTATTTCGCCAAATTTGATTTAAGGTTGCCTTCTATCTCAGTTTCTGTTTGTACTCTGATGCACTGGTGGCTAAAGTATGGTCTGTTTTTCTTCAAGATATCTGGTTCATTTATTGAATTCTTTTAATTCTTTTAAAGTTGTGTTAGACCACAGAGGAAGAGGAGAAAGATATTTCATTTTAATTTTTTAAAATATATATATGTTCTTCTTTCAAACATTATATTCTGACCACAGTTTTCTCTCCCTGTGCTCCTCCCAGCCCCTGCCACCTCCTCTCCACTCCCCAGATCCACTCTTCTTCCTTTTTCAATCAGAAAACAGTGGGTCTCCCTGGAATATCAACTGAACATGGTATAACAAGTTGCAATAAGACTAGGCACAAACTCTCATATCAAAGCTGGATGATTTCAGTCCTTTATACCAAGTTGAGAGTCCTGTGCTGTCTATGACTGGACAGTAGTGTGGAAAATGCCCCGGCCACACAAAGATGGCTGCTCTTGACTTCTAACTCACAGATACATTTCTGTTGACCTGGACAGTTCTGTTTATCATCCTCACTTGTTGTTTTGTGTCTTCAGTTGAGGGGTAAGGAAAATATAAGCAACAGACGGATGGTTGGAATGAAGGGGTGACTTACCGCTCGTGACTGTGCAGATTATGCTCAGTTTGCCTTTCTGGGCTCTGTATCATCATAGGCACAAGTATCCTCTCTTCTTTCAAATGCTCCCCACCACACCCCTCCCCCACCCACCTCTTCTTTTGCTCTTGAAGAAAGACTCATCAGTGCAACTACAGAATACTAAATACTAAAATGAGGAGAATAAGTGACTGTTGGATGCTCAGTCATTAGTGATGTACCTGTATCATCTCCTGGCCTCAAGGTTAAGGAGCGCCAAGAAAGAAGAAACAGAAAGAATAAAGGAGATGAAGGGAGTAGTTGGGATGTTGTTGGATGCTGTCCTCTGGCACAACCTGCCTCTGCAGACTCTCAGGAGTCTAAGACTCTCACTAAATTGATTTTACCAACACTCTGCCATGGGGTGGGGTTCATGATGCCTTATTTCCTGAGGACTTATAGGCAGTTAATAGTATCTGTGAAAGGAAGAGTTGTCTTGCTTCAGTAGTGTAGCCACTGGTAAGGTATTCATGCTTCTGTAAATAAACATGAAGAAGCAATGCAGTGGCTTATTAAAAAAAAAAAAAAAAAAGGACTTAAAAGTACAAGAAACACAGTAGTAGAAACAGAAAGGGATCGAGCTGCAGTGTAAGGGGACAGAAGAGTAATGGAAATGAATATAATCAAAATAATTTTTATACGTTTATGCATCTGTCATCATGAAATCAATTGTGTAGGGTGAATATATGCTAATAAAAAAGCAAACGGCGATAGCACAGGAAAGTCACTTGGAACAGGCTGGATTCCCAAGCATCTTTAGATAGAAGTAGCCACCAGTCCAGATTCTGTACAGGCAGAAGAAAGGTGCCAGCCCCCATGATCTTCCTCACCTGCTGACTGATGGGAGGGAATTAGAAAGACTCAAAGAGAATGAACGAGAGTGCTTTTATGACTTATGTCTTCCCCCTGGCTTAACCATTCTTGGCCTCTACTCACTGCAGACTGTCTCTGGCAGAGGGAGGAATATGTTATTTTCCGCTTCAGCACCCAGAAGCCATTGATGTAAATTGATCAGTACTTTTTTTGTATTTTTCTGAAATTTTGTTTACACGCACATTCTTCTTTGTCTGTAAAGTGATTCGTAGCATAAAGTCCCAACCATTTTTCTTCCCAATATAATAAGGACACCGAACTCATTGAATTCTTGTGTTTAAAGATTCTTCAAAAAAAAAAAAAAAAATCATAGTTTGACTCTGTAGGGCAGAAAACACAAAGAAAGCTGTGCATCAGAGGAAACAAAAAACCATGTAGTAAAAGTAGGGAGCTCTAGGCTCAAAGCAGATCTTTACACATGAACACATGTACACGTATATGCTGTGTTTTAAGATAAAACCTAAGGATTATTAATACAAAGGATTAAGGATGCATTCTCCTTATGTTTTACACATAGAAGTTGGCCAACTGCATAGTTTTATATTTTGTTCTGTTTTCTTTGGAGGGCAATAAAAATGGGCTTGCTGTAAAATGTCCCTTCTGCTTCTATTTTACATTTTGAGTGCTATTTCACATACCTTTAGAAAATTCTCCAACCTTCAGACAAATGCTTGATCAAATGATGCAGGTTTGAACGACACACGGAAATTAGTTTCTGTTCAAACCTGTGTCCCCATTCAGAGAAGAGCAAATTGAAAAATTGATATTCAATACCAACGAGATAATTTGGGGATGCGATAAAGCATTGTTTTGACAACTAAGAAACATGAAGCTTTTAGGACAAGTCGAGAGAGAATCGCATATTGTTTTTCCCATTTATTATCCTCAGGCATCTTAGAGAGAGGGAAAGCAATTGAGAGACAGGTATAGAAAGAGCACAGAGTGGAAGTGATGTGGGGTATGTTAATGCTATTTGTAGCAAAGCTGGAGATAACCTCCAGGAAGCCAGGAATCTTTGGATTCTGCTTCTCATAGGCTACCCATTTTAGCATTTAAAGTCACCCCCTCCATCTGGCCTATTGTGTTCATACCACTTGTTACCTTGATGTGCCGACCACCTCTCTTGATTCTTTCATTGTGCTTATTTTAAAGATACTGTTTATGCTTCTCTATCGTCTTGCCAGCAAAATAAGCAATGGGAGGTGAGCTAAGAATAGAATATGAAAGTGTGTATGAGTGTGCTTATGTGCGTGTGTGTGTGTGTGTGTGTGTGTGTGTGCACGCATATGTTGAGATAAGCCAAGACAGAAAGGGGAGGCACTATAATAAACTATTTAGAGCATAGTAGGGAATGCTTTTAATCCTAAAATGCATATAGTAGATTGCTCTGACTTTTTTTATTCTTTGTTTTCCAATTAATACTTGGTGTATGTGGCTCGACTTGAGTACATGTGCATTTAGAAGCCAAAGGTCATCTTCAGATGTTGTTCTTCAGAAGAATGCCATCTTTTATATTTGACAAGGTCTTTCATTGGCCTGGGACTTACTAATTAGGCTAGTCCAGCAAGTCACTGACCCCTAGTGACTTACCTGCCTCTGCCATTCCAGCCCTGGGGTTATAAGCGTGCACCACCATGCATGGGCTGAGAATCTAAACTCAGATGCACATGCTCACTGATGGAGAGACATCCACATCAGCCCCACAGTCTTTCACTTAAAGCACAACCCGAAGTTCCCTGGTATTCAAATCTGCTTCTGTCTTAGACAGAATTTCTAGATGAAAGCTTCTGAATAGAACTCATGACAGAATGCGAACACAGTTAAGCTTTTAGCTGTGTCATAGGACTGTATTTTGTCCTGACTTCAGTTGCTTCTGCCTCTGAATTGTGCTGGGAATCTCGGCAAAAAGGCAGCACGTACTTAGTCGCCCGAGAGGTACCAAGTAGAAGCTCGGAGTTTCTCTCCATGATGATTATCGAAGCGAATGACCGCACAAGTGGAACTTTCTTTATGAATTTATTAATCAATAAAAAATGTGTATTGACAGTTTCCTGCGTGCCAGGTCTCATGTATCCTAAGTTCTCAAGAGACAGTAAACAGGAAATTATTACAATCTTCATAAAGCTGTGTGTACTTGACGAATCATATCTGACACAAGACAAGTTAAAAATGGAGACAGATGAACAGTGCAATAAATAAAACATATGTAGCATAACACCTAAAAGGACTGTTTTAGAAATAGTCAGTTCAAGAGGGAACTACATTGATTCACACATCTAAGAACTCTCAACATAATAGACACTTCTAGGCTAGACTACAACACTGAAGTCTGAGTCAGTTTCTCTGACTCAGTTTCTTCTTTGATGTCCCCAAAAAGCAACTGGAATGACTAAGTGGACACCACCTGGGCATAGAAACCAATAGAGATTGATCAGCCCTCATCCACGAACTGCCTCATCTCGTGCTCTTGGGTTGTGGTTTCTTCACCCTTGGCTCAACAGCTGAGACTTCACATTCAATCTCAAGTTCAGAGCTACAGTTGGGAAAGCTGTGAACAGTTATAACCCTACAGGGCCAGATACTGAAGTTGATGAAGGAGTGATTTCTCCAGAGAAATGATTGTCAAGCAGGTCAAAACAGTACATAGCACCCAGACAATTAAATAAGCATTGCTGTGATAGCTTGCAATGAGACTTAACTCAAAACATGCATGTGGATTTAGAACTATGGGAGTGATTTTCCATTAATAAAAACCAGGCAAGTTTTTGTTTGTTTTTTTTGTTTGTTTGTTTGTTTTGTTTTTGTTTTTAAGAGGTTTCTTAGCTAAGACCTGAGGCTAAAGAGACTATTCTGAGGTGGAAGATGTAGCATTGGGACATGTGGTAAGGAGGTTATTTGTGGGCAAGAAGGGCCAATGGGCCAGATTGGTCACAGCTCTATGAGAAAGTGCATGAAGAAAAAATTCTGCTATGGCGGAAGACCATGCAATAGGGACAGTTGGAAGCTCCTGCATTCTCTTCGGTGTCACAGAGCACTAATCACCCCAGAGCATTCTGGGATTGAAGCAAGAAGAGGACCTGGCTTGAAAAAAAGGGAGGGACAGATTCTCTTTTTTTCCCTGTTCATTCATTTATTCATTCTATACTCCATTGAGTGTCTGTTGTGCATGTACATTGCACATGAGTATGGAGGCCAGAGGTCAACTTTGGGCATCATTCCTCAGGAGGCTTTCATTTTGAATTTTGAAGCAACATCTCTCACTAGACCCTGGGGTTTGCCTGTTAGTCTAGTCTGGCTTACCAGCAAGACCCAAATAGCTTTCTGTTGCTGGCTCCCCATTGCTGGATTATAAGCATGGTATAGCATGTCCTGCTTTTGGTTGCTGGGGCATTGAATTCAGGTTCTCATGCTTGCAGAAAAACTATGAACTTTCTTGACTTAGATATCCTTCCAGCCCACATTTTGCTTTATTAAAACTTATTACATTCATTATATTATGCTTATTCATCTGCATCTTCATTGTTCTTTGTTGTTACTCTCTTGCTTTCTCTATGGTGCAGGGGTGGATGTCAAATTCCCTACTAAACTATTTCCAAAGCCTCTCTTCTATTGCAATGGTGTTAGAAAATTTAACAGGCATCCTTTCCATTAGGATTTTAAGCTCTATATGTGCTACAAACAACTAAAACCCACCTAGCTTGACATAGCTTTCTAATGCCCTAAGCTCAGTATTGGAAGCATGTTCTTCAGCGCTCCACAGATGCTGAGTGAGCATCAGTGAGGTGCTTCTATCCCAGATCACCAATGGAGCACAATGGGGCTCTCTGTTTGGGTAACATGAATTCAGCCTCTGAATAATGACAGCAATTCGCTCAAGGCCTTGCTTTGTTCGGTAGTGAAGCACTTGAGGTTGAAGTTCAGAAAAACAAAGCAGTTTCATAATAGCAAACGTGGCTGGAAATTTCAAGTGTCTTCAAGGGCATTTGACATCAGTGAGCTCAGTGACAGAATAGCCAAGGAAAGACAACGTTGGTAATGTGTTAAATTAAAAGGCTAATCAAAGAGGCCAAGGCTACAGATGAGAACAGGAACACAGTTAACGGAGGACGTAGAGTAATATGGGAGCACACTTTCTTCCTGTCTGTCTGTCTTTCTTTTTTTCCTTTCTTCCTTTCTGTCTGTCTGATGCATTATTGCTTCACATTTTCCCTCATTTGACTCAACTAATGAAAAGTGGAAAAAGGTAGGCCATTTATTTCTTTATAAACTTATAGGTAGATGCAGGAGGATCAGAGACTCAAGGTCATCCTCTGCTATATATTCTGTTCAAGACCAGTCTTTGCTACATGGGACGCTGTCTCTAAAGTAATCAGTCAACCAATCCATTCATCCATCAATCAGTCAATAGAATAAGTGGCTTTTCCATGTCTGTTTTCTGTTTACCTTTTGGGTAGTAAGTGTCCACAGATAGTAGTAACAAAGTGAAGCCTCAAAGACGCAGAGCTGCTGCCTATCCCCAGCTCTGAGATCAGCTGTTAGCATAGGCCTGGTTATGGAGCCAGCAGTGTTCCAGTGAAAATACATGTTAATGCGTATCTGTGTAGAGTGTGGGGTTTCAGAATAACACTTGTTGTAATATGCCATGTGCTTTGACCACATTTGCTCCCATTGCTCTCTACTTTCACCTTTCCCCTAGTCACCTCCTTTTGCTTCCTGCCTGCCTGCCTGTCTGTCGGTTATCTGTCTGCCTATCTGTCTAACTGCCTGTCTATGTGTCTGTGTAGTCAGTGTCTACATTCCGCATAAGAGAGAAGAGGTGTAATCGGCCTTCCTGGATCTAATCTGTTTCACTTAACATTATAAAATAAGTTTTGATTCACTTCCTACAAGTGACCTAGGTTTAGTCTTTTTAAAAAGATTTTTCACATGTGCATGTGGAGAGCAGAGGTCAACTTTTCAGAGTCCGTTCTCTTCTTCTAGTTTTATGTAGATCCAGGAATCACACTCAGATCATCCTGGCCTGTGCAACAAATGCTTTGCCCACTGAACCAATCTCTCCAGCCCCAGTTTTACTCCTGCCATGGCCCAGTATGACTCTCTTATGTATAGACACCACAATTTCATCATCCATCCATGCGTGTATTGACTATCAGAGGACGTGTTAATTTCTCACTCAATCCTTTTCAGCTAGTCAGCACTAAGACTGTAACACATGAAAACAGTTTGCGTAGAAACCTTGGTTAGAAACTGTCTCAAAGATTGGCTTGAAGATCAACTGATGAATTGCAAGAAGATACTTCAAATCATAGAAGGTGGGGTGTTGTTTCCTAAAGGTTAGCACTCCCCATCCACATCAATATTCTAATGAAATGAATTCATGGAGTCTCAGAGTGTTTCTGTGTGTAAGATGAGGGAAGACACAGTAGCCCTCCTTCTACAAGAGTGTAAATGCTTCAGAAAGCAGGGATTTGGGAGATGGCCAGTCACGGGTGCAAACACACCCTACCAGGCCCTTGTCATGTGTTGTTGGGTGTTTTGCTTCTCTGTGCTTTGAAGCGAGCATGGTGCCTGAACGGGAGTAAAAGCAAAATGACATAGTCACCTGTAACACACAGTTCAGTACCCACTGAGTACTGAAATGTGTGATTTTGTATTTTTCTTTTCTCCTCATACTAGTAGCAGATAGAAGACAGCAAAGAAAGAAAAACAAAAGAAAAGCCTTGAATTAGGGAGGGAAGAGTCTGTGATCCAGGCAGATCGAATCCGTAGATTCCAGAGCAACTGATACTGAAAGAGGACCTCAGTGATCTGAAAAATGGGTGGCCAAAAATGGTGTGGAAAAGCTGAAGAGATAACCCAGAGTAAAAGCCTTTGGGTCAACAAGATCCAGGACACACATGGTAGACGGAGAGAACTATTCCCACAACGTGTCCTACAACTGCCATATCTGTACCATGGTATGCACACTCACATGCATACCATACACAAGAAAAAAAATGAATATAGAAAAAGTCCTTATAGAGAATATCATGGACATTCTATGCCCTCAAAAGAGAAATGGTGACTTTCTTGCTGAAATTGAACCAATAGCTGGATGTTGATTTTTTTTTTAAGGAAACTAATAACAATAATGTTTTAGCATCATCATCGTCATCATCATTATTCTGATGTTTTATGAAAGTTTCAATATATTTTCATTTCCATGTATATCATTTTCTCTGAAAACATTGGAATCCTACTGTAAGTGTATTTATATAGAAATTGTTTCATAAATCCTTCCTAATGTTACTAATTTTGACATCATTTGTGAAGATTGTGTCAGTATTACTATCCAGATCTACTAAGATAGATCCATTTGCCATTTTGTCTACTATTAGATACTATAGCTGTTTTTAAACAAGGTCTATAATAATTGTTAACGAGAGAAAAATAACCTTAAAACATACAAAGTGAGCAAACAGACAACTCAGAAAGAAATATCGAAAGGCCAAAAATGCATCATATTTTATGCAGCCTCCCAATGTCAATTGAATGCAAACTAAAGCTGTGTGCTTTGTTAAATTGGGGAAAATTATAAGTAGGGTAATTTGCTGAGTGTTTTCTAGGACTCTAGAATACTAGCTAGCAGGTATTTGGGTGGGAATATAAAGCATTAAACATTTTCACGAGTCAATTTACAAGTCTAAGGTCTTTTACTGACAAGGAGAGAAAGAGAGAGAGAGAAAGAGAGTGGGTGGGGCTAGGCTGCTCAGTGGTGCATAAGTCTGGATGGCTCATTAGTTAAGGGAACTATAGGTTTCTGGAGAAGACCTGGAATCAGTTCCCAGTACTCACATTGGTGGTTTATAGTTACCTATCATTCCAGTTTTAGGAGATCAACACTCATTTCTGGTCCTCATGGGTACCTGCACTCATGTACACAGCACACACACACACACACACACACACACACACACACACACACCACGTGCTTGCCCAAAACTAAAACCTAATATTTTTGAGATTTAAAACCCAATATTTTTGAGATTTAAAGGATGCCTTTAGCTAAGCACTGAGGACTGTGAAGGAGCTGTGGATTCAGACATGCATGGACCTAAATTACCACCATTACTGTGTTAGGTAATTTGTCCCTTCTGGGCTAACTCCCTCCAGTCTTACCTCTGTTATTTATCACAGCCCAATTTTGCAAACTAGATAGTCTTCATTGACATCATATGCAGATAGAACACAATTCTAATTGTTTTCTTATAAAATGACTGGATGGTAGCTACATGCAGAGCTTGGAGGATAGTGTTCTTCTATCTTGAAGAACTAACTGTTTGATGCCCTCTTGTGCTTGGAGACTGTTAGGCACAGAGAAGATAAAAAAAGACTTTAGAGAAGTGAATGCTTGTAACATGGCCAGAGCGCTCTCTATTCTGTTACAGAGTCTTGGTGAAAATAATTGCAGACTGTAGAAGTGCATAGGAGAACAAGAACAGAGAACTTTAAGGAGAGAGGTGCTGAAAGAGAGATCTGGTGGGCATAAGTTTATATAGGCAGATGCATCCGCTGAGAGGATGCAGGTCTCATGTTGAAAGAAGTGCTTTGTACAGAGGTGATAGAACATGTGTTAAAGCTGGGAAGGAAGGTTAGTATGAGGCTATTTGAAGACACATATTCTGGGTCTTTAAGCCATTGAATGTAGTTAATCAAAATAGGACAGTTTTTAAGAATGAATTTCTTTGCTACAGGCTCTGCTCACAACACTGTCCTGAGTCTATCTTCCTCTTAGTGTTAGCATCTAGAAGGTTCTCCATAGTCAGTGAGTTAAGGGTTGTAAACTGTTTGTTTCTGATTTTTAGCTGCTTCTTACACTCTAAGATTACATAGGCAGGGAAACTACACAAGGCATGGAAAATAAGAAGTACTAGATTGATAGCCAAGACTGTACTGCCTCAGCAAGCCTCATCCCATAGCCTGTGGCTGTGTCTATCCAACCACATGAGTACCGTTCATGTGAAACTTCCATGAGCTGCTAATTGTGGAATTCAGTCTGGGCTGGACACACTTAGAGAAAGGCTTAGTCAGAAAAGTCCTTGGGCATTATGCCTTTTTCTTCTAAAAGGAGCACACAGGACCAGCAGGGTGGTCCAGTGGATAACGGCATTTGAAACGGCATAGGGATCAAACTCAGATCATCCATGCCTGATGATCTGAGTTTGATCCCTAGAACTCATATGAAAGACTAACAACTCTAAAAAGTTGTATTCTGACCTCCACATGTCTTCATGAACACACACACACATGCATGCATTCACAGACTCATACTGAATAAATGTTTAAAAAGAAAACACACATCTATACTATCATAGTTACTAGATTCCATTGCACTGTTGTCTGTGTCAGACTTCACTAAATTCAAACTTGAAAAGAAAAATGAAAATGCCTAGCTTGTCTTTAACCCTGCACTGGGAATCCTCTGCCCTTCATCTCTCCTCTATGGGTCACCACTAGCCTCTGTGCACATAGAGGAATGAATGGAAATCTTGTGAGGTCATAGATTGTCTTGGTGAAGAGTTGAGACTCTGCCTTCCAGGGCCACTTCTTTTAGATATCTTCATGGGATTTAAAGAGAGCCAGGCACACCAGGATATTTATGAATCATGAGACTTAATAGAGACCAAAGTGGGTCCTATTATTGATGTGCTTACTGCTTCATTAAATTCCCCTTAAGGTTTGCAGCATGGATAAGGATCATTTGCAATAATAATTATGCTGTGATCGATTGATTGGGTCTGACATTGCACTTGTCACCTTGGAATGCAGAATCCATCTATTTTCGACAGTGTGAACATTTCGTTAATCTTGCACACTAGCAGATGATAGTTTATTTTTATGGAGAAAGTACAATTTATAAAGTTTGGAGACTTAACCTTTTGAAAAAAAAAGAAGTATCACTTTTCATTTTATGGAGAAAGAAAATCATCCAACCAGCAATATTTTTAAGACTAGAAAACATAGTCTAATTTCAAAAAGAAGTTTTCCAATAAACAAACAAAAAATGCAGGCACTTTCATTGATGGCTACAAGTGTATTGAAAGTGTGCATGCTGACAAAGTCTTCTCATGGACCATTGAAGTGTAGGGTCGACAGGCTGTAGGGAAGTATGAGAGCAATTGATGTTCTTGCAGAAGACAAACGTTCAATTCCTAACACATGATATGAAGTTGGCTGTCTCGTGGTGGCCTATCCCACCATTCCAGGACAACATTGGCAAGAAGCCACATGCATGTGCACATACATACATGTAGAAACCTAAATACACATAAATAGAAATTAACCTTAATCCATGATAGGATTGAGACTAGCTTTGTTTGTATGCATAAGTACATGCACACATGGACAGACACAGCCATTGGTCCACATTTATTTTTCTATTCATTTACCTTTCTATCTACCTATTTACTCTTAATGTTTTCTGGGTGTTGATCTCTAATTACATCTATGGCAGAACAAATAATACACGTGTCTGTCTCTGCAGCATGTGGTACTTCACCCAAGGTTACAAGGTGCCCACCCAAGATTAGAGTGAATCTTACTCTATGCAAGGTTTTGTACATTTCTTTCAGGATGTGATTTTTTTTTTTTTAAGAGAAAAAGAGAATCCAGTGACCTCATTCTCCTGTGTTTGTATCCACTTTGATTTCATGAATACTTTCTGTCTTGAGCTTGTGGTGTGTCCAGTGCCCAGTCAGTTTGGCAGCAAATAACCATTTATAGATTTGCTTATTCAGGGTTAGGCTCTGGGCCTGGTACTCAGAATAAATAAGGAAGGTGTGGCTCTTTTTCATGTGAGCCTATATTCCATCAAGAAGGAAAAATTTAGGTATACTCACTCAAGAGGGAAATATAGGATGTATGTGATTAGTGTGAGAAAATTTATAACATACTAATGAATTGACAGATAACAGATTAGTTGTGGTCCCATTTAAACTACACTACAAATAATGATGTCTAGCCTTTATCACATGTTTACTGATAGCTAATCATTACACATAATATTCTAGTTACATTTCTATGGCCATGGCAAAACTCTAATTAAAAGTGGCTTAGGGATAAAGGAGTTCTTTTTAGCTTACCCTTTCTGATTACAGTCCATCACTAAAGGAAGTCAAGGCAGGAACATATAACCTATACTCAAGGAACTTAACTTCCAAACCAAAGAAGTAGAGCAGGAACTACGAAGGAGGATGCTTGCCTGCTGACTTACAGCCCAGTTTATACTCAACTAGCATTTTTATATCGTTCGGAATCACGTACCTGGGTGTAGTGCTACCCACAGTTACCAATAGTAGACTGATCTGTCCTACATCAACTAACAGTCAAGTCAATCACCCACAGACACGCCTGCAGGCTAATCTGATCTAGGCAATCCCTCAGTCGAGTTCTCCTCACATAAGCTGTGCCTGGTTAACACTTAATGCTAACCAGGACACATGGTATACAGGTAAGACCCAGCAACCTTATGAGAAAGTGATTCTCATTATGTACACTATGAACGTGATGTTACTAGAGTCCACAGAGCCCCTAAAGTTGATGCGCTATTGAAGGCTACTATTTAAGTCCACTAAGTCAGTCTTCTAAGAGTTTGGGTTTTGTAACTAATTCCAAGAGTAAATAAAAGGATTTATAAATATATGAACGTGAATATAAGTATTTATGCATGTACAGGGAAGGAGCAACTAACTGCATGCACCCTCACCCTCAAAAGTGTTCAGCGCCAATAATACGGCTAATTTTTGCTTAACACCACCCTTAAAATTTCCTCTATACATATGTATTATTTTTAAATTTAATTTTATTTTTTATTATCCTCTCCCCCTCCCCCAGGCTCCTCTCCCTTTTCTCTGAGCAGATGGGGGCTGCCTGGGTATCCTCCCACCCTGGAACTTCAAGTCTCTGTGAGGCTAGGTGCTTCCTCTCCCACTGAGGCCAGACAAGGCAGCCTAGCTAGAAGAACAGGCAACAACTTTTGGGACAACTTTTAGTTGTTCAGGACCCAGTAAGACCAAGCTACACATCTGCTACAACATATGTATTATTTACATAATAGTTACTATAAAGTAATTAGAGTAATTCCGAGTCGCACAAGATATGCTCAGAAAATATGGTGGTTGCACAACTTTTACAGATATATAAGTGTGTTAATTGTTTGTCTCATCGCAGTTCCAAAACTCTTGATGAAAGCAATTTTAAAAGGAAGGATTGATCTTGGGTCACTGTTCCAGCAGATATAATTCGTCATGGTGGGAAAGGCACGAGGGCAGGAGCTTGATGCAGGTCACCCGTGTCCACAGTCAGGTCTCAGAGAGTGATGACTGCTGATGCTCAGCTTATTCTTCCGTTTCAGTCACTGTAAGACTCCAGCCCAAGGAATGGTACTGCTCACCTTGTGGGTGGGTCGTCTCACCCCAATTAATGCAATTTAGATAACCCTCCATAGACATGCTCAGAGATTTGTTTGGATAAATAAATACTTCCATAAATACTTCCATGGCACAATCAACATTAACTATTCCAAGATCTAAGATGCCAAACATCATTTCAGAAACCCCCAGTTCTGTGCCCTAAAGTACCTTTAAGTTTAAGCCTAAAGACAGTGTCTGAAATGCTCTTTTTCAGTTCTAAGATTCGTGTGGGCAATTGAAACATCCTGCCTGTTCAGTAGGACAATTTTGCAAAGAGTAAAATAATTGTATTCATTACCTGTGAAAGCTATCATAGAATGTATCTGTGTCTTGGAAAAAGAAACATTCAGTAACTGGATTGGCTTTTGAAGAGGATTGTTAGGAGGTCAGACACAAAGAAAATAGTAATATGAAAATTGAATTCTGGCCATTCTCCAAGAAGAGTTTTATTTAGTTGTAAATGGGGAAAAGGAGGTGGAAGAGATGGCTCAGCAGTTAGGAATGCTTGCTTCTCTTATAGAGGACCCAGGTTTCCAACTTCAGTTCCCAACACGCATTAGGCAGCTTGTAGCTGCTTCTAACTACAGCACTAGGCCTTTTCTGGCCTGTATGACTATTCAAATACAGGTGGTAAATGCATGCACGTGCATGCGCGCGCGCGCGCGCGCGCACACACACACAATGTAGGGAAAAAAAAAAAAAACGGCTGGGGAACCTCAGGGTTCCTCTCGCCAGGCTGTGTGTAGTCTCCCTGGGTTCCTCCAGCTGGAAGTTAGGCCTGGCTGCTCACTAACTAAAGGCCTTTCCACGGTTCCTCAGGGCAGCCCCAACACACGAGGAAGTCCTTGGGTTTCCAAAACCAGTTTATTGGCATGGCGGATGGTAGATGGATCTGGATGTGTGCGTCCCCCATAAAACCTAGGGCAGACCTGAGTTAAATAGGGAGGGGCTGGGGAGGAATGATTAATTAACTCCACCCTCTGGCCTTCAGGTACCTTATTAGTATGTAAATCTCTCAAGGGCCTGGGGCCTGTTCATCATGCCCTCCACTTGTGTACATGACTGAAGGGTGAAGGTGGAATGGAGATTAGACCTCGCGTTAGGCCCAACAACACACTAAATTTTTAAAACAAGAATAACATCTCAAAACGTCTGCTCTTTATTACTACAACCAGTGAAAGTAAAAATAGAGTTTGATTTCCTTTTGTGTTTTGACATGTAAAATCTATAACCACTTGGCAACTAAAGCAATTCTGAATAAGCCCTTACAAATACCAGATACTACAATACCAGGTACTACTGACAGGCCACCATTAACTTGATCTGATAATCATTTTATTTTGTGATGATGCTAAATAATACATCTCCCATGGAAACCATGTTTCATATGCTGAGTTCTGATCTTTCCCTGGCTATCAATACTTAATCTAATTCTTTCTTTTGACTAGTGACCCCCCCCATTGCCTCTGAAATTATGGTGGTAAACATGGACCCTCCATGTTGTCCCGTTGATACCAGCAGTTTTGGATATTTAATAACTCATATTAAATAATCATAGAATAGGTTTTCCCTTTGATGATATTTGCCCAGATGTAGTCCAGTGGCAATGCCCTGAATACATTTAACCTAGGCTAGGCTAAATTGTCAGATTTGTTAGGGTAGATGTATCTTTTTTCTTCATGTTTTAATCTTATGATTAGCCAGGCAGTGGTGGAGCACGCCTTTAATCCCAGCACTTGGGAGGCAGAGGCAGGCAGATTTATGAGTTCGAGGCCAGCCTGATCTACAGAGTGAGTTCCAGGATAGCCAGGACTACACAGAGAAACTCTGTCTCAAAAAACAAACAAACAAAAACAAAACAAAACAAACAAACAAACCATCTTATGGTTAGTTTAACAGGATACAACCCCAGAGTAAATTGAAGAGAACCTATTCTTTTAGGAGATATCCAGCCACATCTATATGAAAAGTGTGGCCAAGATTAAGTGATGAGACAACAGCAGCACTGGTGTATGGAGATACTGACTAGTAAGAATTGTCCGATACTCCTAATAATTTAAATTCTCCTCACCTTCCATGCCCACCTTCCAACATAATTGATGACATAACATAAGCTATGTTGTTGATGTGTAAACCAGTTTATAGACAAGGAACAATATAGATTGAAAGTCTTTGAAATTAACCTGGAACCTTGCTGTGAATCCCTGCATCAAGAGATGGTGATCTTCAAATCTAAATAGACTGCTTTGTCCTGAAGTGGAAGAAAACTAACTCCAGTTCTTGAGGAAACAAGATGGGACTTAGAGAAACAGAATTACATGTCACAGTCCTGGCTTCAGAAGCAGTGGTGTACAAGCCCATGATTGTACAAATAAGCGTTACAAAGGTGGGTGGACATCCTAGGCTTCTGTAGTCAAGTGACTTCTTGGTGCTTAGCTATGGGGTCTTACCTAGCATGGGTGTCTGAATCTTAGCAGAGATATCAGAAAGACAAGTGCTTTGCACATGGTATATAAATTCATGACCAGTGGGAATAAGGCTTGTCAACCTAGGAAGCTTGCTTCTCTCTTCCTTCAAATACTTGATCGTGTGTGGATGTGCCTGTGTGTGTATCCTCTCTCTCTCTCTCTATCTCTCTCTCTCTGTGTGTGTGTGTGTGTGTGCATGTGTGTGTGTTCGTGTAGGTAAATATTCATATATGTGAGTAAACATTTGGGTGTGCATGAATGTGCATGAGGAAGTATACTTTGGGTAATTGTCACTTTCACTCTTGATTTTTGAGACAAGGTCTCTCACTTATACCTGGAACTCACTGTTCCAGCAAGCCTGGATGGCTAGTGACATACAAGCAGCCACTTGCTTCTACTTCCTCATGCAGAGATTATGAGCCTGTGACAACATGTCAGGTTTTTAGGATGTAGGTTCTAGAGGTTAGAAGCATGTTCTCTCATGTGTGTGTGGCCAACCCCTTTTCTACTTAGCCACCTTCACAGCCCCCACTGGGGAAAACCCCTAACACAAAGTCTTTGGAAAATTACGTACCCCAAAAGACAGACAGTTTATGGTTGATCAGAATGAGAAGTAGGAAGAGGAATTTCTGTGCAGAGTCAGATCCAGTCCTGCAAGTTGCACATCTCTCGTGGCTGTTTCCTCGTGTGTGTAGGCTTCGGGCAGAGATGAGCTGTTCCACTTGGTGGTCTCCACTGACTCCAAGCTTACACTCTTCTCACTGGGGACTTTCAGGCTGCCCCTCTGCCAATAGCTTTGGAATTGAAGCAAAAGTCCCAGGTGTGCATATCATTGGTTCACATTAGATTAGATGCCTGTCCGGTAACTACTCATATTTTTCTAGGAATTGTATGGCAGTCCACCAGGACTAGGGTACAGGAGTGGCATCCAGCCCAGACTTTGAACTTCTTATCTATACCTATCAGATTTGAGGATGGAGAGTTTGGAGTTCTCTACAAAGGTTCCTTCACAGTAGATACAAGGACAGCATTTAATTCCATGTTGAACTTCGTTCCTATGAGTGACATTTTTTTTTCTCCAAAACCACTACTCTTTTTAGCCTTTCTACTTCCACAACTCTCTGGGTTTTTTTTATGGCTTGGAAAAAGTTCTAGAATATTTTTGAACTATTTGCTCTATTCAGTTCTTCTTTACATCTTCAAATGATGTTGCTATGGAGCTGCCGCACTTAGGAGCTGTGAAGCGAAGGTGATTCTCCTTGCTCAGGAAGGGTCAGCATAGGTTTCCAGACAGCTTTACTGAGGCATGATGACCATAAGCACCTGTAGGTGAAGTGTCTTGCATATCTTCACAACCTTTAGTCCCATCAGGACCTTGAGCATCTCCACTGCTCCCAATTTGTCCTGACCCAGTGACATTCTAGATTCCAAATCTTCTTATACCTTCCCACTACAGGTCTACTATCTGCCCTTAGACTTGAGTCTCTTCCCTTTCTGAAACTTTTTATGAAGGAAATCAGACTCAGACTTTTCTACTTGTGTTTTTCCTCTTGTCTTTTTTGAATTTAGAAAGTATCAACAAAATGAGTTTATAAAAATCACTTCATTTTCAGTAGCTAGAATCCAGGACATAGTGTGACTCTGAAGGGATGAGTCTTTCCAGCACAGAAAACATCAAGTTCTTCTCTCTCCATGTCTGTGCATTGTCCTTTAGAAGCTACAGCTGACCTAGAAAATACCGACAGAAAGGTGACAGCGACTAAAGATTGTGGGGGAGGGAGGGAGGGAAGGAGGGAGGGAGGGAGGGAGGGATGAGCTGAGGGAAGATGCACCCTAATCATGCTGATCCCAGAAATAAGATGCCTGGATGACCAATTAGAATACAGGAAGGTTCACTTAACCAACGTTGTGCTCAATATAATTTAATCTCTGATGATTCATAATGACCTTGGGTCATTGTGAGCATGGACTCTGAAGTCAGAAGCTTCGGGAGAAGGATAGACATCCAACCCTCATTAAAAGTGCCCACACATATGCACAGCCCTCTATATTGATAGTCACCAGTCACCAACCCTCCTTGAAGGTGCCCACATACATACAGCCTTCTGCACTGACAGAGACCCCATTGATGGTGCCCACATGTGCATATGGCTCCATTGAGAGTGAAGAGGGAATATATATATATATATATATATATATATATATATATATATGGCAAAGTCTTTGATGTTCATCACAGCTGAAAAGCATAATAACATATGCCCATATGCCTTCTAGATACTAAGATATGCTTTTATTACTTACCATTTATCCAGTAAACACCAGATGAGTGTTTGAGGTAAATTTTCATGTATGTGGTATGGGATGATAGACCAGGTGAGTCCTTTACCTCACCTGTTTGCCTAAATGTGTTAGAAAGTTTGAATACTCTGGAAGGTGTTAAATATATCATTTATTATAAATATGATTGGAGTTTAAATTAATAAAGTGCAGCAGTATCTGTTGCAATTATGAATGTACACATCTTTTATGTGCATAGGATTGAGTAGCCATGTGTCCAGAGTCGCATGTGTCCTGGGGCTTGTGCAAGCTTAGATGGTTATATCTAAGGGAGCACCAAGTACAGACTGCTAAAGCAACTCATGGGGCATGTATGTGACACAGTACTCTGCAGCTATAAACAGAATCAGGTCACTAAGCTGCATGTCATTAAAGGAACTCTTGGACACAGGGTAAAGGGGAAAATCATGACAAGAAACAGTTTGAATGACAGATTTCCATTTATCATGGGAATGCAAAAGTTCTCTCTCTCTTTTTCTCTCTTTCTGTCAATATTTAACACCATTAGAAAGAATGATAAACACGATTCTGTTTGAAGAGTTGTTTTTTTTTTTTTTAAATTATTTTAAATATTTACAGGTACAGGTATTGGGTTTTTGGTTTACAAAACAAATTTTCAAATATGTCAATAAAGGACACAGGTAGATTATTTCATGTTTATCTTGGGATTCTTATATATGTTTTATGCAAATATCTCTTGAATTTGCTGTTAGGTCTCCCTCCTTCATCATGACCCTAAATAAAGAAAAGAGGAGAGAAGACTCAGAATTGCTCCTCTCCCATCCGGTTTGCTTCTAGCCAGCGAATTGGCAATTTTCCCTTGCTTCTCCAAACTCTCGGAAAATGTATAACTCTGAAGGAAAAAGGCCCCCAGAGAAACCTCACCTAGAAGGTGATGGACATTGAGCCAGTGAGGATGAGTTCCTTTGGGCTAGAAGTAGCTTTGCAGAGGGGAAAGTCTGTGTGGTTGTAAACTGGAAAATAAGAGGATAGGACTTCACAGAGCCCAGAAATCGCAGGTCTAGACTAGAGAGGTACGATGCTAAAGGTAATGTCAGCCATGTGGAGACGGAACTCCTATTTAAAGGTGCCAGTGATTTTAAGCTTTGAAATATTAAGGTGGAAGGAAGAGGATACATCAACTAATGAACTCATTAATTAACTAAGCATGTGAGACCAACATGTTATCGGTCTGACTCTTCTGACATAGTCACTGTGCTACATGATGGGGTAATGATGGCATCAGTGCCGCCACCTAAGTCACACAAGTGGCAGAGGTTTGTGTCCATATACATCCACAGACAAACAACAGTGGAAAGTATTGAGGAGAATTCCTATTAAGTAAAATATCCCTGCTCATCTCACAGGGTACATGGCTTCCCACTCACCTCTTTACTTAAAATTCTGTTGAGATAAAGTGTTAATAATACCATCTATAAGGGCTGGAGAGATGGCTCTGTCAGCCAAGTTTGACATGAAAACATGAGGAACTGAGTTTATTTCCTACAAAAGTCAGGTTTGGTGGCACATGCTTGTAATCCCAGTGCAGTCAATAGAGAGATGGGTGATCTCTGGGACCCACTGGCAAGCTAGCTTCATTGACTTGGTGAGCTCCAGCACAGAGAAACCATGCCTTAGTTAATAAGGGACGAACAGTGCCTGAGGGACACCACCTGAAGTCATCCTATGGCCTCCACATGCAGTATCACAAGTAGGTTTATTCATGCACACAGAGAACACACACCCAAATGTGCGGAGGACATGTGGGACAGTGCAGGAAAGTCATTTGCCTGGGGCAGGAAGTGTTAGTGGAGCCAAGACTTGAACATATTGAACAGAGAGGCTCACACATAAGGAGAGCATGGGACCACATAGTGCTTGCTTTAACTTTAAAATCCAAGACCCTCGGGTGCACAGTAGTTAATAAAAGGGATCCATCTCTCTGCTGACATCAATGCCGCTGCTGTGGTGATATTTGGGGTATTAATTTAGGACACAAAGGACTTAAACTGTATGTGCTGGTCAGAGGTAAATGACATGCAGCCTAGCAGAATAGAACCTAACATTAATAGTCACAAGAGTATTCTGATACTTTTGTGCTTTGTGGGAATCATGTCACACAGAGATGATGGCATAGGAAAAAAATCTCGTTGAATTGTGGCTGTAATGTGTATATGCTAGTCCCAAGAGCAGTGACAAGTGCTGAGGACTGGGAGTTTCTCTCACTGGCATCTATGATACAAAAGTAGAAGGTTTAATTTGAGGTCATAGAAAGACACTAGTATTTCCATGCACTCCCTGGAATTGAGAGTGTACAGTATTTTTACGAGAGCATATAGATTCCTTTTATTTTCTTATTATTCTCACATGGCATGATGCAATGAAAGGAAAAAAAGTTAATAAAATCTACTGTTTTCTAAAAGCCAAAGAGCTGTGGTTTCCCATTTTGAGACATTTGGCAAATCTCATTTTCCTACAGATGTTGTTGGACATAAATTGATGTTTTCAAGAAGCAAATAGAATATTCTGCAATGCTCAGAATTAAGGAGTTCAATGCGATCAGATGGAGCTTTGTCAGACTGAAGCATCTGAATTAACTTATGCCATACAAGTAAAAGTCTACGCATTGCGCTTCTTCTAACTAATCAATGAAGATTAATATTCTATGGGAACCTGATTTTGTAGATGAGGTTCAGCCACACTATTTCCCCTACCAATTTTTTTTCCTCCTGGTAAATAAATCATCTTTATTATGCTGTATGAATTTACTTGGCTTTTTTAAATAGGCTTTGTAAGAATAATGCTTCCTTTGATTATATTATATTTTTAAACGCGTGCAAGTGTGGAATGTGGTTATGCTGCTGGGGGTGGGAAGGGTGGGGGGGAATGGAGGACTTGCTGAATATATCAGTTTTATCAGCTCATCTCCTGTGTGTGAAAGCAGATGAAGCAATGCCGGTACATCCAGGGAGTCTTCCCAGCAAATTGCCTAGTGCTGGCTGGGATAAAAATGGTTCCTACCTCTGCCTCATATCAAACTTTTCCTGTGGAAGAAGATTAGATTATTCCAAAAGGACTTGATCTTTATAAAACTATTTATAAAACTATTCTGGTTGCTATTTTGAATCCTTTTTATCTTCAAGGTGTTGGCTAGTTTATTTGATTTTTTTCTCCCCAAGGAGGGAAATAAAGTTTATAATTCCAGCACTATCATCCACACATAGATTGATGTGCTGAATTGAAAAGCTGCTTATGTGGACTCTGCAGCGACTGCAGGTGGTCTCATTCACAATTAATAGAGTGAATTCTCATGCTGCCTCCTCACAGGTTTAACCCTAGAAGGACAGTTACGGTTTGACATTTACATGGTGAACTTCAGTGAGACACAGTAAGGGATGAAGGAGAGGTGATGATAGATGATAGATAGATAGATAGATAGATAGATAGATAGATAGATAGATAGATAGACAGACATAGATGGTAGTCAGAAACAGACTATATACAGATGGGCAGAGAGAGAGTGAGAGAGTGAAAGAGAGAAAGAGAGGTAGCAAAGATAGGCGAGGAGGAAGAAAAGAGAGTAGGGAGTGGATGCAAGAGAGAGAACCATTTCAATAGAAACAAAACGTCCTTCATGATCCTATGCACTAGTCCAAGTCATTAATTATTAATGTCACTGATGTCAAGAAATCAGAACCTCCCTAGCTTTCTACATCTCTGTGTGCCTTATATAATTTACTGTAAGCAGAATGGTCCCTCAGAGACATGTTGTCCACTGCCTGGTCAGAAACTAAATACTCTAGTCTTTATAGATACTTTTAAAACCTCGAGTCTGAAAATAAGGTTCTCTTAAACATACTTTCTGTCCATAAGTTGTGTCTGTGGTAGTGCATGTACCCATACACCTACTAGTATATATACACATACATGGGGTTGGGGGGGGAGGCGCTAGAGAGAAAGAGGAGGTGCGGGGGAGAGTTTAAACTCCCAACACCTTGATGAAGAACACCATGTCTGAGTTGTTTTGCTGCTATCAGGGAAAAGTCATCTCATCTTTCTGGATATCTTTAGTTAGTTGTATAGCAGGAGGACTTGTGGTGAGATGAACCAGTGGTGACTGAGACATGACGCTACATAGGTGGTGATCTAACTGACGTCCTCTAGAAGGAAGTGAATGTACTGTTCTACTGGCATTTGCACCTCCATAAGATGCCTAGAAATTGCTATTGATGACATCACATAAGCAGGAACTTAGACCCACCTGACTGAAATGAACTAACTATCGTGAAGTTATCCAGAGTCGGACAGGGTGGATAATGACATACATCTACTAGTCTGTCAACTCCAAATTCAAATCTCTATAAGCATAAATATTATTTACTTGGGCTTTTAAAAGTAAATAATCACCCCGAGCTCTCTTGGAAGAGACCAGCCCTGCGTTCAGACATTTCTGGGGCTGACTTACAGAGAGACTTTAGATGGCAAGTTCCATTATAATCCTGCACAGAGATGCTCTGCAGCCTCTTAGCTTTTCTGTATTCTGGTGCTAATTTTATCACACAGCTCAGTGGGGAGAATTGCTCTAAGATATTACAACAGTGAAAATGCTTACAAAGCAAAGAGTTAAAGTTGCATTTCATTCTTTGCTGGGCACCTTTTTCCTGTTTACAGTGTCTTCCAACACCTCTGTCTGGTAGTGTATTCAAGGGAATTGTTTTCTATTGCTGACATTTGATGATGAAAACCTACAAAGTGCTTCAAGTTCAAATCCATCTGAGGGTGTATAATGCATATGACTTTTGTATTGACTACCATAGTTTCAGTGAATGCACGTTGAAGATACTTGAACATGAATATGTACAGAGATATCTTGTGTGTGTGTGTGTGTGTGTGTGTGTGTGTGTGTGTGTGTGTGTGTACATGTGTATGGAGGACATTGTATGACCCTAACTATTGTTCTTCAGATGTTGTCCTCCTTGGATTTTTGAGGCAAGTTCTCTCATTGGCTTTAAACTCATCAAGTAGGTTAGACTGATTGGCTACTGAGGCTGAAGAATTTTTCCACCTCTACCTCCCTAGAGCTGAGATCACAAATGCATGCAACTGCACCTGGTTTTTAGTTTGGGGTGTCTAGTTCAGGTCTTCATGTTTGCAAGGCAATAGCTTTACATACTGAGTTGTCACACCAGCATATAGTATCTACTTATATGGATATTTCTGTAAGATGTATTTCTCAGGGCTGAAGAGATAGCTCAGTGTGTAAGAATGCATGTTATAAAAAACATGAGAACCAGACTTCAGCTCCCCATCGCCCACCTAGATGCCCAGTATACCTGTATATGTCTGTAATCTCAGGGCTGGGGGGAGGACAGAGACAGATAGATCTTTGGTGCTTACCTACCCCAAAAATGGTGAGCTCCCAGTAACAGTGAAAGACTGTCTCAAGGGAATATGCAGAAAATGATGAAAGAAAAGACACAATGTCCTCCTCTAGCCTCCATATGCTCTTTCCTGGGCAAGTGAATACACAGATGCATGCAGGCATGCACGTACACATGCACAACATCGACGTTTTGCCAGGGAGGTTTAAGGTCTCAGGTACGACCCTCTAAATTTCTACGCTTGAGAAGGAAGGGTGTGCTTTCTCTATACTTTAATAAAGGCACCTCAGTGGGCCATGCAGTTTGCATGAGTGAGTGCTATTCATTTGAAGAAGCACTCAAGCAATGCTGAAATCTGCGCTGGTGCGTGCTTCCAAATGCAAGAGACACGGTGAGCCTAATGAGAAACCACACGTGCCACTGATTTCTTTCTTGCATCCCAATCTTTCTCTTCTGTCATTTGAGTGCTTCCCAAACACCTTCCTTTCTCTGCACAGTCCCTCCAAAGCTGAACACAGAACACAGTGAGCCTTCTGCCGCCTTCCCTTCCTGGAAGAAATGAGTGTCTTCAGCCGCTGCAGCTTGTCCCTTCACACTTCTCTCCCAACTTGGGATTTGGGATATAAAATGTACTGTACTGTACTATACTGTACTGTACTCCACACACACACACACACACACACACACACACACACACACACACACACACACACACAAAGGGTGAGAGAGAACTGAGCAAAAATGAAGCCCTATTGTGATACATCTCTAGCTCCTTCTCAGCTTTCTTTGCACTCGGGTGTGGTCATCCATGTGTCTTGCATAGAGTCAAAGCATGCAGAAGTGTTAAATATCTATGTGAGTTGGTTAAAGTTTGGGATTGGAGCAAATCAAATATATAATACTGCCTGGGAAAAGAGTTGATTGGCTTTGAAGCAATCGAGACAAGATGTTGTTTGTTGGTGTGGTTTTTGTTTTTGTTTTTTTTTTTTTTTTTTGACAGAGTTTCTATGTGTAGCTCTTGCTATCCTAGAACTAACTCTGTAGACCAGGATTACCTCTAACTCAGAGATCTGCCTGGATATGTCTCCTGAGTGCTGGGATTGAAGGCATACTCCACCACCCCAGGCCTAGATAAGACTTTAAACATTAGCTATGTAAATAACGCTTCTTCAGTGCACCAGCTGAACTGATTGCTTTAAAATGATGTTAGTTAATGTTCCTCAAAGATGATTTTTAAAGCTACACCTTTTATGTTATTTTTATTTTTATCAGCATATATTCATCATATACAATATAATGCAAACAATTGAATACAATTATAATGTGTTTTCTTATAATATTTTCATATGCATATAGCATATAGTCTGATCATACCCCCAATACTCTGTCTTATCCTCTCTTCCCCACAACTCTGGTCCCCTTTCTCTTCATAAAGCACCCTCTTTCTATTCTCCTGTCTTTCCCCATTTAAACCTATATTCTGTATAAAAAAGAAATCATGAGATAGTTGCCTTTTTGAGTCTGGTTTATTTTGCCTAACGTCATAGTTTCCAGTTGTCCATTCTATGTTTAGTCCCATGGCTTTAATACAAAAAGCAGCTTTGTGTTATTTTGGGGTCATATTTGCTTTGTTTTACTTCCTTTCTATTTCTGTTGCTATTCTGTTTATTTGTTTTTAAGACAGAGCCTTACAATGTAGCTCAGGGTAGGCTCAAATTAACAATCCTCTTGTTTCAGCCTCTGGAGTTGCTAGGACAACATATTCCCATAATTCCCTGTGGTGTGTTCCCTTTTTATTGTCCATGAAAAAGGTCCAGATGAGGGATGAACATCCTGACTACAGTGATCTTTACAGTGACCTTTCATCATTTCATAGAGGAATGCTTGCTGATTTCCAGGATCATTTATGAATGTTAGCTACACAGCAATAAAAATTATGCACAAAACCCTTACCTTTGTGATCCCAAAATTTTTATGAAAAATAAAAGCTAATTTTTTATTGCTAGTATAGTGGCTTGTGGTTACAATCCAACAGATAAGAGGTGTCTGCCAACAGATCAGGAGTTCAAGGCCAATGTCTTGTGAACCAAGAATCTGAAGTCGGAATCTTTGCTGATTCTAGATTTTGATAGGTGCTGCTGGAAGTAACAGGTTTTCAGGAGTAAAACTAGGCTAAGATACACCCCTGAGATCTTTTTTTGTGACTAATACAAGGCTTAGAAGTTCTACTGTCATGTTTTGTATATAGACCTTTCTAGAATGCATATTCAAGGCAAGGGCCCTGATTTCCCCCCAGGCTATGCAATTCAAGAGAAAATAAGATAGGACTCCCAAAAAGCAGACGTGGTTGTTGCATTATCTGATCTTCCCAATGAAATTCCATCATTTGTGCTTTATTTTGTCCATTAAGTTAATTAATTAGCTCCACTGGTGGGGTTTTTTTTTTTTTAATGCCGGGACCAACACAAGAACAAAAGTCACCGAGAACATGATAGGGACTGCCTACTACATTCCTTTAATGGCTTTCCTGAGGGGTAGGATCTGCCTCCGTGGCTGAAACAAGGAGGTTTCAAGACTGGCGATCCCTAAGAACCCACATAAATCCAAAGGGAACCTGGCAGCATGAGTGTGGCAGCAGTCTCAGAAGGTAGGAGAGAAATCCCGAGAGTAAGCAGCTCATATGCCCTCACTGTAGTGACAAGTTAAGTGTAGAGACCACTCAAAGAATAATGTGAAAAGTGATCAGGGAGAATTCCAGATTAGCCTTGAACCTCCATATGCACACATGCTCGCCTGTGCTCACATATAAGCATGTATGTATATATAAAAGAACACTACATTCACAGTGACATAGAGCTACACAAACACACACACAACACACACACACACACACACACATACAGGGAGGGGCCGAGACCAATGCCTACCCTGAGAATCAGAAATGGAATATTAAAGACTAAAGTTTGGCTCAGATTTATATTAAGTTATAATGAGAACATCTCACCTTCATTGGGCAAGTGTTGGGTCCCAATAACTGAGACAAATATTTCATGTGCATCTCCCCACTTAGTCTCCATAGCACCCTGCTCACAGTAGGTACAGTCTATGTCTATTACATAGATGAAGAAACAGAGGCATCTGCAGCCATAGCCTGTGGAATTCATTGTGTGATGCATTGTTCTCCAATTCTTCTCTCCCTACTCATTGTGTTTTAGAGCACAATTCCCACCCACTCAAATACAAAGAGGATATCTATATCTACAAAACAACACAACATTGTCACTAGACAATGTGACTAGATAGATGTCTTACAAGGAAGGGCAAGATCTCATCCTCTCAAAAGGGACATGAACCAAGAGTGTTCCAGAGTGCTTCTGTGGCACATGTATTATAGTTCACGGTCAGGATTCCCAGTGGGGTTGGCAGGCTCATAGTCACAGGCACCAGCATCTCTCCTCTTCCAAATTTCTCCTCTCAAGCCAATTTATTGCAATGAATAAACTTTATTCCGATTTACTGGACTGAATCCTCACTTCACAAGCAAATAAACAGGCAATAAATAGTCGAGCTCTGGGCTTGTTGCTGCTCCAGCTTACTGTACATTTCCATTCAACAAATCTATTAAAGCTTAAAACTGAATGTTTTGGAAAAGAAGAATAAAACCTCCAGCACCGGTCAAGGACTGCGGAGTTAGAAAATGCAGTTCACATTGACATGATGGGATTCCAGCTGGGCTTCCATTAGAGGGGTCATTAGGCAGCTCTCTACTCACTGTTAGGGTGACGGAAGACAACAAGGACTCTGAGAATGCCTACCATGCATTTGACTGAGGGTCACTGATAGCCCTCTCTGTGCCAGGCTTGCTGAGAGGTGCATCATGACACATGGGACAAAGCCCATCTCCTCAAGGCCTGCTTACTCTAATGGGAGCAGCCAATGGCGATTTAAGTAATCCATGTTGTGGCGTAGACAAAGGAAACTTGACTTCTCTCAGAGAACGTCTCTGCGAAGCATTCTTAGAAGAGTTACCTAAGCTGATGTCTATCAACCAAGAAAGCATTTGACAAGTGCAGGTGACAGAGGGGACAGTTTACCAAGCACCAAGTTAAAAAGCAACTAAAATTGTGATGTGTCCATAGGACTCTGCAAGTCCAGTGCCACTGATAGAGTTTGAAGTGAGCAGAGGTTGTTGAGGCAGAGGTGATGGGAAGGGAAACAGGGTGGGTCACAAATGTTCAGTGACTTAAAAGCCGTGTTAATAGTTCAGATTTTGTAGCAAGTGTACAGTCACGCTTTTTAATATATATTTTAATTAATTTACATTACTGTTACTTTCGTTGTTGTTTTTTAAGACAGGGATTCTCTGTGTAGCTCTGGCTGTCCTGGAACTTGCTCTGTGGACCAGGGTGAACTCAAACTCAGACATTCCCCTGCCTCTGCCTCCCAAGTACTGGGAACAAAGGTGTGTGCCACGAGGCCTGCATACTCTTACTCATTTGCAGGGTATGCTAACATTCCAACCCAACAGATAAAAGTGTTCATGTCGGTCAGCAGTCCCATTTATGATTTTTTAAAATAGGATGTTCTAGGAATACATTAAAATTAATCATAATGTATTAATAACCTGAGGAGACAGCATTGGCTGATGCATCCCCCGCCTGCATTTTTTAATGTCTAGAATTCTTATGATACTAATAAAATAGAAATTGTGTGTCATTTATCAGTGCAGTATAATATCAAGGAAACCATAGCATGCCAAGAGTCTGAAGGGATAGTTTTTAACAAGACACAATCTTGGTCAGAAATCAATGGAGCTTGCACATTGAGAACTCATGGATTTGGGGGCTGATTTTGTATTGATACTTAATGACAAATTACAACTGATGACTATAAGTTTATAATAGGGGATCACCAATGTTTTTTCATGGGTTGAGAGATGATTATTACCAAATTATGTCTTAAAAATGTCACACACACACACACACACACACACACACACAGGTTTCAGAGGACAAGAAAGGAACAAGAGTGGGAGGATGGATACGTTTACCCATGGCTCCATCAGTAGTTATTATTCTATCCAGGTTCTAGCATTTGGTCTTCTGACTCTCTGTCTATTTATCTTATTCTTAGGATTGCTGTATCAAAGGTTAGACACTTGAGAAATATTACACATACGTTCACATGACCCTCTAATTGATTTTATTTTGTTTTTAATTTAATGCTGTGTGTGTGAGAGAAAGAGAGACAGAGAGACAGAGAGGCAGAGAGAAGAGACACAGAGAGAATAAGTGTATATGTGGGGAAAGTGGTGGCACGTAATGGTGTACATACAAAGACCAGAAAAAATAGTCACAGAGACCAGTTTTCCTTTCACTACATGTGTTTTGGGGATCAAATTTTAGGTCATCAGGGACTGTACCATGCACCTTTAACAGCTGAGACATCACATCGGCCCCAATGGCTATAATGTTTTATATTTTTATTAAATATAAAGAGAATTTTTAATGGACATGTAAATAAAGCAGATATTTTGGATGGGGATGGCTCAGAGGTTAAGACCCCTTGATGTTCTTGCAGAGTATGTGGGTTCGATTCCCAGCACTCACATGGCGGGTCACATCTCAGGAGTTGATGCTCTTCTCTGACCTCTGTGGGCACCAAGCATGTACATGGAACACAGACATACAAACAGATAACACATCCATGCCCATATTTTTTAAATATTTTTACTTAAAAAGGTAGGTGTTGTTCACATCTGTAATTTGAATATCTATGACTCAAATACAAACATCTGTCAAACAGAGGTTTGAATACAGATATTGTGCTACAGTAGTACCATTTGTAATATGTACCAGACACTACTTCCATAGTTACTCTACCATATGCTTCCTTCTCTTCCTGCCTCTCTGAGGTATTCTCTCTTCTTCTGTGTTCCTCTTTTAGAACAGTAATTTGAAAGTTTTATGTTTGTGTGTGGTATGTGTGGGTGCTCATGTGGCTACAGAAGCGTGGGATGCCAGGTGTCTTCTTTTATTGCTGCCCACCTAAATTTTTGAGACAAGATCTGTCACTGAACTTAGAGCTCACCGAATGGCTATGCTACTCTATGCTACTCACTAATGCAATCCGGGTATTTGCTTATCCCTCTTGACTCCCCTAGCACTGGGTTAACAGGCCCACATCTCTCTGTAGCTATCTTTATATGGGCAGAAGTCATGGCCTCGCTTGCACAGCTACTTTCCACGCATATGTGTATGTATATGTGTATGTGTATATGAAAGAATTTTGATGCTATCTCCCACAAAGTTATTTATTATGGCCAACATCCTTCCCGTCTCATTTCAAAATATTCATATAAAAATATCCCCTTGCATAAAACAGAAAAACAACCAAATTAGTCCCCAAATGCAGACAAGGAATTGGGCCCTAGCACACAGACGACAGGGTGAGAGCTTTGCTTCAGGTAGAAACAGCAGCCAGCATAGAACAGTGCATATTCCAGTTTTACAGTGTGCTGATTCATAAATTACTAAAGTGTATTCCTGAGAAATAAATATTTCACCAGCCAGTGACAGACTTATGAGCTAATTAAAATGTGAGCCCATGAAGAAATGGTGCCATTAGCTCCAATGCAGGGGACTGGGAAGCTTGGAGCTCTACTCCTCATTGACTCTGGGTTAGACAGTTACATATGAAAGGGAGGGGGCAGCTTACCTAACATCCAACTTTGCCTTGGATAAAGGGAAATCTCTGTTGAATATGAGGTATTTAAAGAAAACCAAAGATGATAATTGCTCATGGGAAGTGGAGAAATGTTACTATATAGGGTGATTCTAGGTGTATACTGTGTAGGAGTGGTGGCAGCAATGTGTCCAAGTTCAATTACCAGCTCTGTCACTTGTCTGATGCTGGACTTTGGGTAAGCTGCTTAGTCTAAACCTTGATGCAATTTTCTATGCAGGGGGCATAGAGATGCCTCCTTCCCCCAGTGAGACTGACTTTAAAGTGTAGTCATGCTTATAGGTCATTACCAAGGTCCAAGCAAATTCTTGCTCAGCAAATGTTAAATACAAGTCTCTGTCCAAAATCAGCTGGTTAAATCACAAAAGTCCTGTTTAAGTGTCTGGTTTTTCTGTTAAAAATTCAGCATCCAGTAGGTTGTCTACCAACCAGATAGAGGACACATGATAGAGAGCACATCTTATGGGTCCATTGTCATGAACATTTTAATGACCTCTATGTACATCCTGTCTTTACACTCACTAAGTTATTGGGAGAAAGGTTTCTAACTCCATGGGGGAAACTGAGGCACAGCATTGATGGAATTTGCCCTAAGTTACTCTTTTAAGAATATCCCTGTATTAACATTCTAGCCTTAAAGGGTCATGAAGAAAGGTCTTTTCTTTTGATTTTTATTTGAGGGAGAGATGCTCCAACCAGCCCTTGCTGTACCCCTTTTGGTCTAGACAACATTGGCCATGGGGGATTAGTTCATGTAGTCCTGAATTGTAATTCTCCTATCCTTCTAGGTCTAACTACAGTATCTGAGAAAGGAGATCTCAATGAGGCAGACACAGATGGCTTCTAAAAGCATAAAAGTATTACTCAGCATCTTCTGTGGTTTTCTTTATTCATTGCATTGTCAGCAATGTGTCGTATTATCCATAGAACACATCCTGCTGTACTCCTGCGGAAGCAAGAGAGAAGATAGTTTTGAAAATAATCACAATGCAACAATAATATTAAGAGTGGCTAGCTCATCAAATGTTTTCACCATGCCAGGAGGTCTGCTTATGTATATTTACAGGCAATAACTTATCTGATACTAATTGTGTGGTCTGTGGATGTATACAACTGTCACCCCTAGCTTACACGTGCTATTTAACAAAAAAGGGAGAAATAAGTATCGTGTTAGATTAAGAAATAAAATGAACAGGTTCTGATAACAGACACTTATCTTCTTATTGGTTTCAGGGGTCATGTGAATGCTGTGTATGTGTATCTGTGTGTCTGTGTGGGTTTGTGTTTTAAGATCAGTGTGTCTCTGTGTTTTGCACCAGTCTTTCCATGTGTCTATGGGTATCTGGGTGGTAGGTAATGTGTCTTTGTGTGTGACCTTGTATCTGTGTGTCTCTGTGCATGTCTTTGTATATCTGTGTGTCTCTGTGTTCTTATATCTATGTGCGTGTAGATGTGTGTCTGTGTGGCTATATGTGTCTGTGTGCCTGTATGTTGTCTCTGTCTGTGTGGCTGTATGTGTCTCTGTGTGTCAGGTCTGTTTCATGTGTGTGTGGCTGCTGAGTTTATTGGCTCTGCACCATGGTATGGATAAGTTGGGAATCAATTCAGGAATGAGTGAAATTACAATTTATGGTGAGGTCACAGTTTCAAATAGTTGAATATCTAAGAGATTAATGAGGTTGTGTGTGTGTGTGTGTGTGTGTGTGTGTGCACGTGCGCATGCACATGTGCACATATGTGGGCCTGCCTCTCCCTCTCTGTGTATATGCATGTGTGTACATATTTGTGTGTGACAAAGGTGTACAAATATACATATAGAAGTCAGAGGAGAGCCTTGAGGGCAATGCTTTTTGGGTGCCTCCCACTTCTTATTTGAGAAGGTGTCTCATTGCCATGGATAGGTTTGTCTAGATACCCAGTAAACTGCAGGGAGATGGTAGTCTCTGCCTTTTGTCTAATTATCAGTGATGTCTGTCCGTTGATGTGGGCTTTGGGAATCTAACACAGGTCTTGAAACTTTCAAGGCAAGTGTTTTACCAACTTAGCCAACTCTCCAGCTGAACAAGAAATTTTCAGGGAACTTTGGGTTTGACACTTTTCAAAGATTGGTTCATCTACTGTCCTAGTTAGCTTCACACACTATATGTGCATGGCATGTCATTGAGTTTGTATGTGTCTCTGTGTGTCATATCTGTGTATGTATGTATGGCTACTGAGTTCAACTTGACATATCCTAGAATAACCTAACAAGGAGTCTCTGTTCAGCAATTAGGTATCTCAGATCAGACTGTCCTGTGGGCATATTTATAAGGGATTGTCTTGATTGTTTATTGGCACTGAAGAGCTCATCCCAATGGGAATGACACCATTCTACACCAGGTGGTCCTTGGTTATATAAGAACTTTAGCTAGCCTCGAACCTTCAGCTCAGTCAGCAAGCATCATTCATCGATGATGTCTGCTTCTAGCTCCTGTTTGAGTTCCTGCCCTGACTTCCCTCAATGATGGATTGTGACCCAGAAGTGTAAATTGAAATAACCCCTTCCCTCCTATGAGTAGCTTTTGGTTATGGTCTTTGTCACAGTACCAGAAAAGAAACCAGAACATCTCCATTTTTCTTTGTACCCCTTAGAGGCTGGCTGCAGTCTGACCAATCGTGTTAACATGGGTAGACTCAAATCAAAAGGAGTTTGCAAGACTGTGAGGATTTTATCAAGCAACACATAAAGCAATGCACCTTCAACTGCAAGCTGTGCCAGAATCACAGCTCAGGCACATTGGGTGGGAGAGCTTTTTGCATACATGAACTGAGGGGCCAGCTGCTTAAATTCTCTGCCTGAAATATGTTTCCTTTCGCTTTTTGGCTCATCTTTGCTGTGCCAATTTCCCCTCCAGCAGGCTTTGTCTGGGTAGGGAAAGATTCTCAATCGATGCAGCAGTTCCGAGCTTATTTTCCTCCAAATAGTTAGCCTTAGTTGAAAACAAACACATGCATCTCCATCCTTAAAATTCTAGCCAGAAAAACAAAACCTGGAATGATCTCCTTCAAAGAATAAATGTGTGACAAATATTAGAAATTGTTATAATCCTTCTGCATAAGCTAACTCGTTATTTCCTTCAATTCTTCCGGTAATCCAAAAAAAAAAAAAAAAAAAAAAAAAAACCAAAAAAAAAAAAAAACAAAAAAAAAAAAAAAAAAAAAACAACAGGATTACTATCTAAATGCTTTGATATATAAATGTGTGTATTCTATATCTACCAGCTGCATTTTGATGTGGTGTTCAGGCAGAATGTGCTGGCACGTGTTAGCTGTGATGCTGAGTAAAAAGGCAGCCCAAGCACAGTGGCTTCTGAGAGTAGTAAACTTGTACCGTTTTTAAGTCTGCACATGAGAGTCCACATGGGGCTGGGTAAGACTATGAGGATCTTATCAAGTGATCAAGAATCTTGGGGTGTCTATGGCCAAGAATGGTGGCATGTGTAGAATGGAGACAGCTGGATGCCTCAGGCTTCCTTGCCTTCTAGCCTAGACTACTTAGTAATTCATTAGCCACTGAGAGACCCTGTCTCAAAAAGAGCAGAGAGTGGATACTGGAGAGGATTAGCTGGCAAGAGCATTTGCTGCTCTTATAGAGGACTAGATGGTCAGTGCCCAACACCCACATGGTGGCTAACAACTGCCTGTAACTCCAATTCCAAGAAATCTAATTTCTTCCTCTGACTTCTGGAGGCTTTGAAAGATCATGCTATGCACACACATCCATATAAGGCTATTTTCTCATAAAATAAATATTTTTTTTCAAAAGAGAGGAGCTAGAGAAATTGACAAGCAGTTAAGAGCATTTACAGTTCTTTCAGTGAGCCTGAGGTTGGTTCTCAGTACTCACATGGTGCTCACAGCCAACTGTGAGTCCAGTTCCAGGGAATATAAAACATGCCTCTAGCCTCTGAGCATAGCTGCATGCAGGTTGTACACAAACATAAATAAAAACAAAACACAAATATGCCTAAAAACACGATCAAAGTTTTCAAAATGTGGACGGTGACAGTGTCAGTGAATGAGGAATGCAAGTGAGGTTCACATTCTGGCCTTCACATGTCTGCATGTATGCTCACATGAACTCGTGCATGCACATGTACATGCAGAAATGCGTGTGCACACACATGTGCATACGCATACACACATATGTATACACACACATACACACAGAGAGAGAGAGAGAGATACAGACAGACAGACAGACAGACAGACAGAGACAGAGAGAGACAGAGAGAAGAGATTCTAGGTCTCATAAAAAAAAAAAGAGGTCATCAGAGTATCCATGGACAGAAATGACTGTCTTCAGTTTGGAGATCAATCCTGTTTAGAGACAGAGAGACTAAAAAGGGAACTGATTGGTTCTCTTAGTTTTAATCAGATGTGTATTTTGAAAGGAAGAACTTCATGTCTTCAAATGGTCTTTTTTATTCTCAGAATAATAGCTTCTGCTTAGACAGTGGCTACTTCTGTCTCCTGTCCTGGCTTGCTACTTTGTCTCTCTATTGCTTGCCCAGATAGATTTTATAATCTCCATTTCATAGTAGTCGAGAGATGCTGGGAAGGCGGAAGTAAGTCACTGGAAGCAATGGAGTTTTCAAGTGGAGAAAGGGGTCGGGCTGGAGTTTGACTGAACATGAAAACCTTGTACTCTATCCTTGTCAGCTGAAGGCTCAGGCTATCATATGAGAGAGGGAGCATGGCTGACATGTGGAGATGGGAGGCAGGGAGACAGGTACAGCCTCCATCCTGTACATCCTCCTCTTTCCCAGAGACAGTAATCCAAGAGTCCCATGTGATCTGACCAGGGACTCTTCTCCACATAAGCTTTGCAGCTCCTCTGATTTGTGATTTGTGATCTAGCCACAGAATATTTAGTTAAAATGAAATCAAGTATTGAAGGAGAATACCTTTGATATAGGATGTGTTGCAAGTATTTCTAGGAGGGAGGACCTCAGCAAGAGCAAAACGAGGTAGCTTTTTTACCCATCTGCACACAAGGATTAGTTGGGGGAGCTTCAAAACACACAGATGCCTGGTACACCCATGTTTAATGCAGAATTAGTATCTGAGAGGTAGGAGTGAATTTCTGCCCACTGATGGATAGACAGTTCACATACATGGGCCAAATGATGTAGTAAAATATAAGAAAATCCCACTGTATGTTACAACATGTACCCATGTCTAGTCTCATGTCTGTTGCTGTGGTACAAGAAAAGCAGCTAGCAGAGAAATAGTTTGTTTGGCTTAGACTTCCAGGTACTAAGTCTGTCCCTGAGGAAAGTTGGTGCTGGAACTCCAGGTAGAAACCCGGGAGGCAAAAACCATGGGAGAATCATGCTTTTGGTTCACTTCACACTCACAGTATTCTAAGTTATGGCAAGTTGATTAAAGCAAACACCATAGTCACACTGTCAATTAAAGCTCACCATCACAATATTCTGTAAGGATATCAAACTCACATGGAATGCCCCATATTCTGCTTTTGTGAGTAGGTTAACAACAGCAAAGTCGTCAAAGTTAAAATATATGTGTATTAAAATGCATATGCATATATACAGATACACATGCATGCATATGCACATATATCTCAGCAACCACCAAGGCTTCAGCAGTGTCCTGGCAGTGCCGAGTATGCCCTCTGCACAGACTGCATTTCTGTTCTTATGGCTGATAAATCCATGGACTAGAAATAGAAAATAAGCCATCAGCTGTCCCAGCCCCTCTTGCTTCTTTGATTCTCAGAAGTGACCTCATTCTTGCAAAACCAGGTTCTGATATTATGATTTATATGCATACAAAATGCAGTTTTTAATATCAGAATTAATGACCCAGAAAGAGAGTTGAGTATCAGATTTTCAAGACTTTAGGGGGAAAAAAAAGGATGGAAAGAGCAACTGTATAATTTTTTTAAATTATATTCATTGTCAGAAAAATTATATTTGGGGCAGAATATTACTTCGCATGCAAAGGCTTTGAGAGGGATATGGACAAGCTTTGGCTGCTGGAGTGTGCTCTGTCTATGGGTCAGTGAGCTCTGCGGGGAGAGATGAATGGTAACTGAGAACCAGTGCAGGGCTCTGAATCTTTTCAACCATGGAGAAGTGGGTAAGATGGCAGAGTGACATTGGAATAAAGCAAAATGTCCCACAGCAACCCCCTCATCTCTGTTCCTTTTCTGGAAGCCAACAAAAACTCAATGGCAAGGAAGGAAAAATTAATCAGAAAGCAAGTGAGATAGGGTTAACAAAGGGTGCTTCCTTTTTCTGCACAGAGACGGCGTCTTAGAGTGTGCAGATACTGGCGGAAGGCAGAAAGAGAACTGTTGATTTTTCGAAATGACTTTTGTTTGAGACGCACTTACTGTTTCCATAGATGATGTATAATTGCATCGTTTAAAAAGTGCTAATTGATCTGCTGATGCCAAGGCACGAGATGGAGGGAGAGATGACAGAGAGTGAAGAACATAGAAAGGTTTTGTCGCGTGTCTTTCCTTGTACTCGAGAACACAGTGTTCATTTTGAAATATCATGGCTAATCCGGAAATATACAGCTAAACAGAAACATAACATCAGCTCCAAATATGAATACATGATACCCTACTTAATATGTCAGTGTACCTGTCAGGTTGATAGCATTAGGCTCTCCGGCATTCAATTCCAAGCCTTGCAATATTTGAAGTCTGATATTGTGCTTCACTAAATTTAATACATGGGCCCCAGTAATGGAGGGAATCGCGTTAGCACTTGGCAGTTTGTTATGCTGTATAAAATTGACTGCCCTGCAAATACAATAGCGATCATAAAAACGGTGGTCAGCAGAGAGAGGCGGAATGCATTTTTGAGGTTTCCGTAAAGGTCCAGATGAAATTTATTGAGATTTTTTTTTTCTTTTTTTTGCCATTTGGGTGATGATCAATAGAACTCTGCTAATAATTTGTTGTGAGGACACTCTCCAGGGAGATGGCATTTGGCTGTGAAACTTTGGAAACGCAGAGAATAGACTAAGCAAAATGCTCGGCCCTGGTATATGGACTCATCCCAGCTGTTCACATCAGCCAGAGACAGGATTTACAGTGATGGAGATCGCTTCTTGAGGCACTGAGGGTGCCATCCATCCAATTACTGTTAAGTGCTCCTGCCCTCTCCAAGTTGGATCCACAATCATTTCATCCCATCCCTGTTTTCAGCTCAGGTTTGGGTGGTAGGTTTGTTTTTCCTTTCATTCAGTTTCCAGATAGCTGCTCTATTTTCTTAATGCTCACCGATGATTCTCTCACTTCCTCTGTCAGAAAACAGTGTTTTGCAAAGAGAAAAAAAAAAAAAAAAGAAAAAGAAAGAGAGAAGAAATGCACTTAACCTCCATCCACATGCACAAAGCCTGCCTAGTATCCTGGCTGTGCCAAGCAGAGTCGGAGTCCATGTGGTGCTGAGGGGTGCTGCTGCGGAGGGATGGTGTGGATGCTGACAGCAACCAGGGCTGCTGGTTCCTGTTAGGGACCTATGTGATATGCAGATAGCTAGTAATGGTTACAGTTTCAGTGCACAGCAGCCAGGGGAACCGCTAAAGCCTCCCAAGGCAGCATACCCTCTCTTCCTCTCTTTGTTAGGTTTATCTCCTATGCTTTTTGTTTTATTTTGTTTCCATTTTGATTAGCTGCGCTCTTTGAGAAGTGATTGATCTTTACAGAGTGAGTTGCCCTGCTGACAGTTCAGCTATGTTCTGAGGGAAAAAAAAATGCACATGCAGACACACATGCAGATGCACATACACACACAGAGAGAGAGAGAGAGAGAGAGAGAGAGAGAGAGAGAGAGAGAGAGAAAGAGAGAGAGACAGAGAGACAGAGAGAGACAGAGACAGAGAGAGACAGAGAGAGACAGAGAGGGGGGAGGGAGGGAGGGAGGGAGAGAAAGAGAGAGAGGGAGAGAGAGAGAGAGAGACAGAGAGACAGAGAGACAGAGAGAGACAGAGACAGAGACAGAGAGTTAATAACTTTCTTTTAAGTCTAAGAAACCCTGCCCTAGGCACAAGATTACAGGCAGTCCAGCACTTCCCATCGAAGTGTGAACAGATATCCTCTATAGAGTGAGCACCAAGACTAGGCACAACAGAACAATTTGTTTTCCACAAGCACACACAAAGTAAGATTTATGGGTCTGTATCTCTGATGACATTTCTTACATTGCTTCTGAGCTGTGGCAAATTAAAGGGACCTGTGAATTCAGGAAGGGGTGTGTTTTGGTAATGAGGGAAAAGAGACAGAGCAATAAGAAGATAATTAAGGTAACAACTTGTGAAAAATTAAAGTGTTTCGGCTTTCATTTTTGAATCTCTGAGCATAAACTCTGTAGTGGTTAATGTAATTGCTGCTGTCCACTGCATCCCTGAAGAATATTGGGGATTAATCACCTGGATTGTTGCAACAAGAGATAAGGCTGGAGCGGATGGAAATTTCCCCAATTTAACCCTGTCTCTCTCCTAATATGATGTGATTAACATTTTTCATTTAACCGTGTGTACTCATTCATGAGCCCCTGTGCTACTTCTTTTGGTCTTTTTGACGGAGCAATGCTCTTTTACAGGTTGTTTAGACTGAGAGCCGTTCAAACCCAGCTCTGAGATCCCTGACAGTTCTGTTTGTGTGGAACACACTGCTTCATGTGCATTAGGCCGCCGGAGTAGAGTTGCCTTTTTCCAAAACTGTGTAAGACAGACAGACAGACTGACAGAAAGATACATATATACATACATAAATACATATGAAGAAAGATACATACATACACACATACATGCATAGGAAGAAAGAAAGAAATACACACACACATATATATGTATATATATGAATATGTATATTGATTTGAATATATATAAAATGTATTCACCCATGTGTTCATGTTGTGGGGTGTACCTAAAGGTGTGCTTGCATCTGAAGGACAATGCCAGGTGCAATTCTTCTTTGTGTGCTCTCCACTGTGGTATATTATTTGTTGTTGCTATCATTGTATTTATATACATTGTGTGCATTTGTGGAGGGGAGGGGCACGCACCTGCCAGGCTTCTGAGTGAGATCAGAGGATAACCTGAGGGCGTCTATTGTCTCTACCATGAGTCCCAGGCGTTGGTCGGTCGCTGGTTACCAAATTCAGTGACAGAGTCCTCTGTTCACTGAGCGTCTCCCCCAAAGTCAAAGAGTACCTTTATTTGTTTATTATTGATTTGAATATGTGCATTCAAGCCTGTAAGGTCAGTTCTACAAAGGTTAATCCAGATCATCAGTATTGACAGCAAGGGTCTTTAACTGCTAACCATTTCTGGTCGCACATCTCAGTCATTACACTAGGTTGGCCGGCTAAAAGATCCACTCTAGGGATCCACGTTCCCCCACCTCCGCATTGTTGTGGTTACAAGCCTGTAGCACAGTGCTTTGGCTTTTTACCTGCCACGTGGGAATTAAACTCAGGCCCACATGTTTGTGCTGCAAGCACAGCACCAGCTGAGCCATCGCCCCAGGCAACAGTGAAAGTTTTTTTCTTGTTGCTGCTGTTGTTTTGACCAGACAAACTTTCTGAAAAGTGCAGACTGTCTCAGCGAAGCTCAAAGCTGGTTAGGCAGGGTCCTCAAAGGAGTGCTTGTGGCTGAGCTGTGTGGAACACAGAACACCTTCCAGCCGAGAACGTCAGCACCATGGGATGCCCAGGCAGGTTTGATGCTGAACTCGTATGCACAAAAACCAATGCCCCCTTCTGTTTCACTATATTCCAAAGAAACTAGGAAACAGAAATTGGAAAAATTGGACAGACGTGGGCATACAGAATAAAGAGGCCTACCTTTCCCCTGCCGTGTCTCCAGCCATTGTGAGTGAGCCAGTGTTGAAGACAGACAGAAACCGAACTGTGGAACGAGCTAACTGGGACTTTCCTGAGAGGAAGATGTCCAGTGCCCAGAATAATTCCTTTCTCTCTGATTTTGTTTTGTTGCTTTTTTTCAAGATTTTTTTTTTTTTATTAATGTGTCAGGAGAGGAAATGGGCCTTACGAAAGATGAAGAGCCAGGAGTTTTAGGGTCACATCTCTATCCTTTGGGGCCTGGAAGGGAGCCCCTTTTCCCTAGGTCTGTGACTGTGGCACATGGAGAGGAGGCCTTTTGTGTCTTTCCTTCAGCTGTGACCTGCAAGCTGCATGCTTATGCTTGCCTGTTAAATGCATTCATTTTGCAAGTAGAAAAAAAAAAAAAAAAAAAAAAAAAAAAAAAAAAAGGCCAGCCAGCAGCAAGAAGGGGCACAAATAGCTCTTCAGATCATTTGCCCTCTGGTCAGGGCTTTGGGGTAAGATCTCAATTATGAAGTCAGAAGAACTTTCTCCGTGTGTGGTGGTGGTACATGTTGTGGCGTGTGCAGTGATGCAGTGATGATGATCCCTGTGTGGTTTATGTGGTGGTGGTGATTGTGTATGTGTGTGTGTGTGTATGTATGTATGTATGTTTGTGTGTGTGTGATATGCATGCATGATATAATATATAACATATAAATACACATCAAATAAACATATACATGTATCATATATATTATATATGGTGTTATATATGCATGTTATGTATGTGTTGTGTGCACATGCGTACACATGTCTGTATCCTTTCCTATGTAGTTAGAGAAGGACATTAAGTGTCTTCCTCTGTTACTCACTTTATGGCCTTGAGACAAGATCTTTCATGAAACCAGAAGCTCTCGATCTTAGCTGTGCTGTCTGGCCAAGAAACTCTTAGGATCTCTTTGTGTCTTTCCCCCAGTGATGGTTACAGGAAAGCATGGCCATGCCTGGCTTTTTACATGGATGCTAGAGATTCAAAACTCGATGTACCATGCTCACAGAGCAAGTGTTTTTATTCAGTGAGCCATCTTCCCATGTTGCCATCTCATTTGCCAGAAACTGGACCAAGATTAGTTCTTCTTGTACTTCTTGTACTGTCAACATGGCAGCTGGTGGTCACAGTAGCTATACAAATGGAAAATGATTTTAATTTAAGTGAAAATCACTCAGATTTAGCCAAGCTATAATGCATGTACTCTGTGGTCCTTTGTGCCTAACTGCTACCCTATTGGATGAGGGTAGAGAGAGATTCAGTACTGTGTTATTCTAATTTTATTTTTGTGACTGTGATAAAGTTCCTGCCTAAAAGCAACTTAGGAGAAAGACAGGTTTATTTGGGCTTACAATTCTAGACTGCAGTCCACCATTTTGGGGAAGTCAAGACAGAAAATTCAAAGTTCTAGTCATTTCACATCTATAGTGAAGACAGACTGAATATATACTTGCTCACATTTGCTTGTATTGTGCAATGCAACTTCTCTCACCATTATGGAGTTTAGTAGTCCTTTCCTAGGGAATGGTGTCACCCACAGTGGGCTGGGTTTTCCCACATTAATTAACTAAAGACAATACCTCATAGATAGGCTGAGAGGCCAATAGGAAGTGAATACTCCTTCACTGAGCCTTTCTTCACATGTAATTTTATGTTGTGTTGAGCTGAGTTGACAAAGCTACCCATTACACTTTCCCAAGGTTGCATAACAGAACTTCTATCTCAGTCTTGTTTTAAAAAGAAAAGGTTTTAGAAAGAAGGGAGACTCAGGGGTCTGATATCCTGCAGTGGAGGGAATCGAAATGCTGTGGACACCGGAAGGGTAATCAGATAATGTGGATGCTAAGATTGGGTTTGAGGAGGGCTGGAAAGATGGCCCAGAGGTTAAGAGCACCAACTGCTCTCCCAGAGGTCCAGAGTTCAATTCCCAGCAACCACATGGTGACTCATGCCATCTGTAATGGGATCTGATGCCCTCTTCTGGTATGTCTGAAGACAGCTATAGAGTACTCATATAAATAAAAAAATAAGTAAATCTTAGAAAAAAGAAAAGAAAAAAAAGATTGGGTTTTGAGGACCAGATTGGGCAAAGAGGACAGAGAGGTGAAACTCTGAAATGAAGAGAAGTAACTGGGTGGCTGAGAGAGAGGATGAAAAATGAAAATGAATATAAGAGGCTGCACAAAGAAATCCACAGTAAGAAAGTGGTCAAGGCCAAGGCTTTCAGTTTTGTAGAAATCTTGGCTTTGCCATCCTTTTCCTCAGTCTCTGAATAGTAGGTTTCTTCACAGCTTTACCAGCTAGTTAAAGGCCACCTCAGTTTCCTTAATGTCTTTGTTACCTTTTCTGACTCTTACCTTCATATTCAACCTCCCCATTCACAACTCTTTCCTATGGATACTCTTCATTTTTTATGCTCCCATGTGTGTGTGTGTGTGTGTGTGTGTGTGTGGTGTGTGTGTGTGAGTGCATGTGTGTTTGCTGTATTGTCTACCTTCCTAAACACATGGTTCTAGAAGGCATAGTTGTACTCCTATGGAAGTGAGTATATGTGGGAAACTTGAAAGAAACCCAGAAGATGTGGGAAAGAGGCTTCAATGGGCAGCAGTAGGGAAGTTAATGAAGACTTGAGATATTAATGCAGAAGGGGAATACTGGGCTGGAAGGGTTTAGGCAGGGATGCTGGGGGAGGACGGATGGAGCAGAGCAGAAAGGGATGTGTCAGCTACAAGTCAGATTGTGAAAATGTCATGAGGAACACTGCTACTTTTGTAAGCTAATTAAATTTTTAAGAGGCTAAAAACTGTGAGTGAATATATAAGCTTATGTGAAGGTACCATACTATTTTTTTTTTTGTGGATGAATGAATGAACTTGTTCCCACTCCCATGTCAGTTTGTTGGCAGTATATGGATCAATGTGTCCTATTTAAAAACCCTTAAAGTACAAATTCTCAGTGGTAACTTGTACGAGAATGATTGAACTGGGAGTGAGGGGATCAAAAGATGAGTCAGAAATGACTTATAGGGAATGTGGCATGATGCTGCCCAGTGCCTAGTATGTGTTATTTTATTTTATCTTATTTGCATTCTCATACCTTGCTCCGAAGACCCTGATCTCCTATGAATTTTCCATGAACAGAGTCCTGTGAGGTTCTTTTGTGAAATAATTCCATAGGAAATTGCCATTTCATGCATGGCTTCCAAGCTCATAGCCCAAGGTGGGAGTGGAGAGAAAAGGAGGGTGTGAGGATGAAGCTCGGCTGAAAGTCAGGCTGGAGCCTCCTCCCTCCAGAGCTTTGCCAGGAAGCCACCCTCAGAAGACCCCGGGAACTCCGAGTGGTTAGTGAGCCAGCTATGAGTCATCTCAGTCAAGGAGGCTCCGGATATCTCTGAACAGTGTGTCTAGACTTACAGTCTGCTGGGGAGGGAGTAGGAGGATCCTGAGAGAAGACCAGGAAATGATGGGTGGGTGTTGGTGCTAGTCTCAGATTACTTCCTGTCCTGCATATCTTGGATACTCAGAGTTAATTTCAGGTCATCTACTTTGATGTTTATTGGTTTCACAGAGCCTAGAGGATGCTTGACACAGAGCTTGGTTCTGGGAATAGAAAGCTGACTGGAGCTTTCCTCTGATGGACCTCAGGAAGCTGCTTGGGGGAGTTATTATACCTTGTCACAGGATAATCTGATGAAAGTGGTGAGGGGTGCTATAAAGGTACATATGCAGGTACATGTCCACATAAAGGTACATGTTCAAAAACCATAAGGCTTAGGAATTGAACTTCATTAGAGGGAGCCACTGATGAGTTTTTTATCCCCATTTTCTTGCAGATTTATATACAATGAATTCCAATTGTTTTCAGCCCAGTACTCTCTTTCATATCCCTTCACTTCCATAGATACCTTCCTCATTTCAAGGAGTTCTCTCTGACTTTCAGTCTTCCTTTCCTGAGAGGTTAATTAGGCTTGCCTACATTAGCATGGATGAGAGTTCATGTACTACATCACAGGCAACTTATCAATGACCACACTACTGAAGAAACTGACTAGAAATGACTAGCTTCCAATACTCAGTATTTCAGAGAGAGGTTGAGCTCATGTGCGCTTCTTTTGTGATGCAGTGTTGATGGGTTCCTGCTGCTTCTATCACATGTGGTAACCTCATGTGGTGACCTTTTGATTACAACTGTCAGGTCATGCCCAGAAGGTGTCTTTCGGTGGCAAGCCTCTTTGTCTCCTCTCTCTGACACCGATTTTTGACCCCTCTTCCATGATGCTTTTTGAACCTCAGAGGAGGAGATATAAATGTCCTGTTTAGCATCACGTATTGCCTTCTCCTGGAAGGATGGACACATTGTAACAGTGGAGGCCTGATAAAGGACTCACAGTAGACAGGGCAGCATCATTTTCCTAAGACTGAGTTAAACTAGTCTGACCTTAGCATTCTCACATCTTAGGTCTTTACAAGAACAAAATACACAAGAGTGTTTCTAGGCTGGGGCTCATGTTGTCTGTGGATCCTCCTTTCTCTCTCACTTTGTCTTCTTTCTCTCTCATCTGATTAGAGTCACTGCTATCTTTCATAGGATGACATTAGCCAGGGAGACCTTTGAAAGACATCAATCCTACCGTCCTGAGCCAGGATGTAAGGGAGCTTGGGGGAGATTAGGCTTCTGCATTTATAACAAGACTCGTACAGGAACTAACCAGGACCCTACAGGGAATATCCCAGTGGCTGCTATGAGTATGGGCTTCTACTTAGCCAAAGACACCCCACAATGCCTCATTCCTGAAAGTTTATATACCTCAATACTGCCATTCTGAGACCAAGCTACCAACACACAAATATCTAGGTAAACTTCCATGATGCTAACTACAACAATGTCAGTCCATTTCAGCTTCCCTATCAGATGCTGCAGTGGGTTTTTATGTTATTATAGAAATATACTATCCTAATAGCTCAGGAGAAAAAGCACTTGCTGCTCTGCAAAAGTACCCAGCTTTTTTTTTTTTTTTTAATCCCACAAATGCAAGGTGAAAACTCACCAACCCATATCATCATGGCCAAATTAATTAAACCAAGCTTTTATAAAAATGTGTATACATGGGCTGTCTCTCCCTAAACGTGGGGTTCATGACATCAGCATTAAACATGGATAAGATCGGGGTTCTTATAGTTCAGGAGTAGGGGACTTCTAAAGTAGGGGTTTGGAAGGCAAATAGGCAGAGTTTACAGAAGCAGAACATAAGCATAACAAGAAGAGAATAACAGTCTCCTAAAACAAAGATATGGTTGTGAAGTGGTCATAGCAAGGTAGTCATAACAAGGCAGTCATTACCAGCTAGTCACAGATGGTCATAACAACCTTTTGAAATGAAGATATAGTTGTCATTTCCTGGAACAGGCAGCACAGAAGCATTTGTAGTTATAGGCGGGACATAGCTCAATCCTTGAGAAACAGATTTAATCACAAACAGAAACAAACCCCCTTTGTCTTTACTATAAGAGATCTTTTAAGCCTAAGGTAGAAGCTGGCTAGCTTATCACTTTTCCCTGGCATTCATGCTGGGAAGCTCACAATCACCTGTAATTCATTTCAAAGGGTCCAAGGCCCTCTTCTGGCCTCTCCAGGCACATACATATGACATACATTCACACAGACACACATGTGCACGCATAATAAAAAATAAAATGAACCTTAACACAGAAGCACCAGAACATGGACAGACACACAAGGTGTGTTCTTTAGAGTTTTCCTCTTGCTCTGGGCTCAACCACTCTGGCTGTCAGGTAGTTTCTGGAATATTCAAATACTGTGTAATATATTTGAGTATTCGTACTTGGTCTCTTTAGCACTGTTTTCTATGTGCCTGACCCTTCCTCTGCTTTTGGCCTCTATGGTATTATTTTCCCAGGAGACTGCCCTTTATCTTCATAGCTTATGGACAGTCAATCAAAGCCTTCTGTTTTGCAACACCATAATCAGTCATTATCTTGTTGGCATATGCATACCACAGTTATCTGTCTCCTTTCCCAAGCCTGCTGCATTCAGGCACAGCCACTTCCATTGTCCGAAACCTAATGCTCCAGTGTCTTACAACACCAGGCATACATAGTCATACTTCAAATACTGGTGAATAAATGAATGAATGATTACAAGTAAATGGCCAACTCTAGTGATCTTTTTCTTTATTTTTCTTCTGTTTTTCTCAATTTCATCTTTGGACATGTCTGAGGAATATTTCCTTGCGCATAGAGTCTATTTATGATAGAGCTGTTTATTGACCCTTGAGATAAAACTTCCAAATTGGAATTGGGTGGTTGTGAGTGGTTTTCAGAGAGGTAAAATTTGTCATTAGTATCATTGTTTATGTGTCCAATGCCCTTCATATTTTTCCTTTTTTATACAGCATTTGACATTTGCAAAATGTTTTCCATTTATTTTTATGTAGGGAAAAAGCAAAAAGCCATACATACTTTTTTCCCTTTTTACCCCCTCCCTTTCAAAGCACATCAAAGCAGACTGATTCAGACTGACTCTTGTTGCCAACTTTGTGTTCAAGAGTGGACAAATTGAGAACAAAAGAGGGGGAGGGAAATGGGTTCAGTGGAAGACAACTGGAAGGCTGGGAAGATGCTCAGTCAGTAAAACGCTTGCTGTGCAAGGGTGAGCATCTGAAGTCAGGTCCCCAGCACCCTCAGGAAAAGCCAGGTGCAGCAGTGCATGACTGTAACCCTAGCCATCGCAAGGCAAAGGTCAATGGATCCCTGAGGCTCCACCAATCAGTGAATTCCAGGTTCAGTAATAGACTTTATCCCAAAACATAAAGTGGTGATGACTGAGGAGATGGTTCAATGGATAGAGCACTTGTCATTCAAGTATGAGAAGAAGAGTTTAGTTCCCAAATATCCACATAATCGCTGCATAGCAAAGACCTGTAGTCTCAGCTTAAAGGGGTACATGGCATCCTTGGAGCAACTTGGTTAACTAGACTTCCTGGAGTTGGACAATTTCAGGTTTATTGAGAAACCCTGATTTAATAATTAAATAGAATAGCAATTGAGAAAGACATTCAATATCACCTATACACACACATATGCATAGGTACATACTTGCGCATATACCAGCAAATGTACCTCATACATGTAAACACACTGAAAAAATCTCCCACACAATTATATGCAAGAAAAATATAAGGATGATACTGCCATCAACTTCAAGCCTCCATTACATGGTCATACATGAGCATCTGTATGCACACACAGGAACATGTATGTACGCACATAAAAAGAAGAGACAGGAAAAGACAAAGATAAAAAGTAATGGAAGAGTGTGAAAGACATAAAAGATAGATAGATAGATAGATAGATAGATAGATAGATAGATAGATAGACTGACCGCAGGACAATTCATCAGGCAGGTTTGCCCTCCACACAGTCTCAATTTCCCTGTCAGAACTGAGTCACTTTAGAAGGTGGGGACATTAAATGACCCAAGGAAATATGAGAAGGTGTGGGGTGTAAGGTTTCTTTATTAGTCAATTTAAAATAAAATGTGGCTGAGTAATTTAGAATGTGTCTGGAGTCAAGCAGAAAATTAGCCATATTCCCATATCCTACCCCCTCCCCTGAAGGCAGCAGAAGTGCCAATAAAAATAAAAATAACAACACCTTGTATTTATGGGGTCGCTTCTCTCCAGAGCTGCTCCTCACTCAGCCTTTTAATCTTTTCTTTGTCCTTGGAGGGGAGCAAGCATCTAGTGACTGGTGGGTACAGCCCTCTGCAGACTCTGAACACCTCAGAAGACCTTCCCTGCATAGGATACTCATTCAGGGGCTTATTTGTTAATCTATTATTTATCATTATTTGCAGAGCAACACTGTGAATCAGTACTTTGTAAGTCTGGGAGGGCAGCTAAAGATACCCCCACACATACAAACATACAAGCTATATTCACATATATACATATACATGCCTATGTACACATACACACATACAAACCCATGCACCTATACATAAATACATACACGCACCTATACCCACATGCTCACACATATATACATACAATATTTATTCAGACATATACTTACACACACTGATAAAGACATGTGCTTGTAGCATATACACCATACATATACGCACACTATAGGATTTCACGGAGTAATCCATACTTGGAAAAATGGCACGTTGCAAGACCTGCCCTTGCAAGAATTCTTGCACACTGAAACAATTCTGTTAGGTATTCCTGAAGGCTAATCCTTACTTCAAAGTTCTGAGCAAAGTTCAGTGGCTATAAAGGCAGGATTTAGGGTTGACTTCTCTGTTAATTTTCTCTTTGGGGAGAAGAAAGTCTTCCCAAGAGTTATCTGCCCTGGTGATAGCCTACAAACACCTCTCATTTAAGAAGATGAATATTTTAGGAAAAACATGGATGGTTCCTTTCTCATCTCAAGGTTTTCTTCACTAGGAAGGGGGAAGTGTCCTAGAGGCCTTTGGAAGCTTAAGGAAGGCAAAGACCCTCTACCAAGGAAGAGATTGAAACAGCTCCGGCCCTTGCTAGACCATTTGCAAAATCAGACACTCTTGTCCTTGCACATGCCCAATGCTACCACATAAAAACACTCCCAGCATAAAAGAGTTGGAGACATTTAGGCTTCGGATGAGGACTCATAAGGGTCTAGGGGAGAGCCTGTCCTCTCCTTGGAGTTGTCACTCAATGATGATGTCACTGAGCAAGAAACTCCACCCACTGTCTCTAGTTAAACTCCTCCCACTTACATCTGAGAAAAGAACAGGTTTTCCTGCATCGCTATGAAACAGCCTTAAATCAATAGCAATTCAAGCCTTGGAATAAAAGAGTTTTTATGGCCCGGGAAGGTGACAGCTGAAGGTTGCCTTTGAGCAGTGTTAGGTTTGTGTCTCCCTGGGGTCTCCCATGGTGCAATGTCTCTTCGTGCCTTTGCCTGCATGAAAGTCAGCCCCTTCCATATTATCCCAAAGGAGGCAGGAGGTACAAATTCTGTAGTGGGTCCACCAGCATCCCTTCCTTTAAACTTGTACTTCCTGTTAAGTCTAAAACTATCAGCTGTAGCTTTACAGATAGCCCTCAGCAGTCCCAGTGACAGCATCTCTACACAGTGGTTTGAGCCAGAGGTGCCCTGCAGCCTTCTCTGCCCAGGGCCATGCATCTTTATCTTGCTGTAAGAGGAGTTCAAATCAGGACCTGTTCAGAACTTTTTGTTCAAACCTTTGTGGGTTAAGACTATGGGAGTACTGAGGATCCACACTCTTCTTAGCTGCACTGGAGGTGCTAATGAAAGAAGGTTGTTTGTTTGTTTGTTTGTTTGAGACAGGATCTTATGGACCCCAGGATAATCTGGAGCTCACTGTGTTACCAAAGTTGACCTTGAATTTCTGGTCTTCCTGCTTCCACCAGTGAAGTGCTGGGACCATGGATGTGTATACCATTGTGATGACTGAACTATGTCCCCTGCTCACTCAGGAGGGTCTTAAAATTTAAAAAGAAATATGAGCGTCATCTTGACATCTCTCAGTGATGCAAGCCCCAAGCCATCGATCAGTGGGATAAGCCCTAAACAGAGTGTATCAGGCTTATGCTTAAACAGTCTCTTAATGGCTTCGTTCTTTGCTCTTTCCTTTCTTACTCTCCTCCCCTCTTTTCTTTCTCTCTTCCTGTTTCCCTTTCTGCTTCCCCATTTGCTCTCTTTTTTGACCCTCTTTTCCTTCTCTCCTTTGGCCTCCACATCCTCACTCCGCCCCATGGCTCCTGCATGTGACTCTTTCATATACAAACTTGTCTTCAAAGAAGTCCACAACCCACTCCACGTGCAGCAGCAGCAGCGCCCAGGCATTTGCCTCCCCAGCTCCTGGGCAGTCACTTGCTTTTCTCTCTTCCCCTGCTATCATCTACCCTATCAGCTGCTGACACCTGACTGAGGGCTAAGAGCTCTATGATTAAAGCTCCGTCCTCAGCTGCTACTCCCCTAACAGTTCCAGAGGACCAGAGATGGAGTTTCAAATGAGCTCTGCCTGTCTCAGCCTGTCTGGATCACACAGGCCGTGGATGCCGCGTAGGATGCACAGTAGAGGATGAAGGGCCAGTCCTAGTTCAAACTGCATCTCTACTTGCCTGGAGACCGAGTCTGAGCCCTTCTGTAGGAATTGCAAATGCCATGTACTGCAGCTCTTGTTTCTCCAGCACTGAAATGAATAGACCTTTAGGATTGTAATGCCTCTCCTTTCTAATGAGCCCACAGGGAAGGTGTTTCTTGGGCCAAAGCAGAGAGTAAACCCCTGAGCCCTTACTCTGCTTCTTAGTTCTTTTACCTCCAACGGAGCAGGCTGGTTAGTGATCTCTAACAGAGTCCTTTCTGGTGCTAGGGGGCGCTATGCCGCATAGGCCATTGGGGTTAACTTACTTTCTTTTTGATCTTTTTAAGCTCCTTATTAAAATAAAGCAAGGATGACAATGACGTGGCATCAGTGCTCCCCGGGGTGATTATTGGGACAAGGCAGGGGGCTGGCCATGGAAAAAGCTTTCCAAGTAACAGTTTCCAACTGACTACTGTACAGCATTGTGAGAGGCAGATGAGGGTAGGAACTTTCCCATGAGATCAAAGATTTAAACAAAGGATTCTGCTGGGTGGAGTCAGAGTCAGATGGATCTCTGAGTTCGAGACCAGCCTGGTTTGCTGAGCAAGTTCCAGATCCAGCAAGCCTATACAGAGAAACCATGTCTTAAACAATAAAATACAAAACAACAACAGAGACAGAGAAAGGGAGAGAGAGAGAGAGAAAGAGAGAGAGAAAGAGAGAGAGAGAGAGAGAGAGAGAGAGAGAGAGAGAGAGAGATTTTGTTTGGTAGCCAGATATAAATAATGTAGCCACACAGCCATTTCTTATGAAACCCAGCTTAAAGAAAAATGAACGAGCCAAAGAAACAAAAACCTAAACAACAACACCAACAAAAACAAACATATTGTCTCTCATCTTTAGCTTTCATGATCTCAATCCTGGGAGCTAAAGATGAGTGACAGGATATCTAAATGTCTGGTGTCTGTCAGAGCAGCAGCTATGGAAACAGACTGTATATATATATATATATATATATATATATATATATATGGGTGATGTTTAAGGGGGCTATGGATATTGTCTATAAAAGTTTTCCTTTGTGTGTTTGTTCATGTGTGTGCACGTGCATGGAGACGTCAGAGGTCAAGTTTCCCCATGAGCTCAGTCTCTACCTAATTTTCAGAATCGGCGTCTCTCATTAGCCTGTACCTTGGCAACTAGGTTAGACTTGCTGACCAGAGAGCCCCAGGGATCCTCCTGTCTCTGCTTCCTCAGCCCTGGAAAATGTTCCTGCACTATCCACCAAAGGAGTTACTCAAATGGGTTCTGGGGATCAAACTCATGTCCTTGTGTTTGCATGGCAAGCACTTTATCAACTAAGAAGTCCTCACCCCAAGAGTTTTTCTATTAACACCCGGTACAAGTAAACTCTGAGAAGCCCGAAGTTAGCAATACACAGGCTGCTAAAGAATTAATGTTTGCACAATCCTATGCTTCCCCCTGCATTCGATTTTCTTATCTCAGGCTCCTCCTTTTCTGTGCTCATTTCTAACCCAGATCACTCTTCTACCCAGAAGGGAAAAACGCTGCACATATTAAATGTTTTAAGGCTGTGGTGCCCAGTTCCCTGAGCACAAAGCATACTTGTTTGATGGAGAGGAGATTTTCCAAGTCTGATTTCCTAATGATTCGCCCTTTCCCTTGTACTTGTGATAAATTCCAGTTGTATAGTTTAAGTGGTCATTGAATAGATGTGCAGTTCTGCTGTCTACAGTTTTAACATGCTTGAATGATCTCAAAATGAGGCAATCGTTTGAGCAGAAACCCAGAGAGGCCTGGGAGGTAGAGCTTGCCTGAGACTGATCCTGAATTCAGCAGCCTCGGGCTCTCAGTGCAGACAGGCTCTGAGTGTGTTGTAGCAGAGTGACCCCAGGGTCAACTATTCCATTCCTCCTGCTCACAGGTAGACAGCCTGAAACTCTGTCTGTGCTTAAAATGAGTTCGACCTGCTGTGTTCCTTTGAAGAAGGAATGAACATAGTCATTCCCAGAGCCATATTGCTCGCTACCTTTCTTGGTTCATGGAGTGTTTTCAGAGAAGGTAACTTCTGGTCCACCAGGCCACAATTGTTCTGTTCTTCTCAAAGAGTCCCTTCCTTAAAATGGCAGACAGTATTTGAAAACTCCTGTATTCTTTTTTTCAGTGTGTGTGTGTGTGTGTGTGTGTGTGTGTGTGTGTGTGGTATTCATGTGTCTGAGTGCAGGCAGGCAGCTGTGCTGTAGCACACAGCATACCAATAGAGGACAGCTTTTGGTCCTCAGTCTCTGTCTTGTTGGAGAAAGGGTCTTTTGTTGAACATGGACAGCTTGCTAACCTGCAAGCTCCCAGGGATCTACCTGTCTCTGCCTCTCAGTGGTATTGCATACACGTGTACTAATGTGCCTGGCATTTAAGTGTGTTATGAGGATCGTAACTCAGGTCTTCACACTTGCAAAGAGTACTTTACTCAGGGATATGTCTCCAGCCCTGAAAACTTGATTGCAGAGATGTGAGAGAGAATCTAGGGCTATAACTCATTTCTAATGCTGTGTCTGGAGCTGGAGAGATGGCTCAGTGGTTTAGAGCACTGACTACTCTTCTGGAGGTCCTGAGTTCAATTCCCAGCAACCACATGGTGGCTCATAGCCAACTGTAATGGATCAGATGCCCTCTTTTGATGTGTCTGAAGACAGCTACAGTGTTCTCTAATGCTGTGTCCCCAAATTTCCACCTTTATTTTATATTTATCTTTGTTTTGTTTGAAAGTGTATCTAACCATGTAGCCCAGCAATCCTCCTGCCTCTGCTTCCCAAGTACTGCAATTACAGACTTGTGTTACCTTGCCCAGTGCCCGCTTTCTATATTTACACAGACTAGAGATTTGTGGGTTTCCCGGTATATGTCAGCCCTCTAAGTGGCTATTGTGAATAATTTCCTGGTAACAAGTTGCCATGAAATCACTCCCTCCTCAAGATATGGAACAAGGACTGGACTTTGGGATTTTACCTCCCAGTGACCACACAAATGTATCCAATAATTTACTGGTCTGTTAGGGTCTTGGGCAAGGACCACCTTGTCACTTGTATGGATTGGTGAAAATACCCAGGACTCTTTCTGCATGCCTCTACACTCATTTTGCATGCACAGACTTGCTGATCCGCTTACCATGTGAAGTCTCGTGTGTTTCACTGTCACCTCTGGCAGGGAGTGTATATTCCCAGCAAGCCCCTTCTCACCCCTTCTTCTGGTCCCCAGAGGTCAAGTGAGTTGTTATTCTGAAGGTGTTCCATGGTTTTCTTATACCAAGACTCTTTCACATGGTGTTTCTTTTATCTCTGTTTTATATGATCTCCCCTACTACCCAGTTTTCACACACACACACACACACACACACACACACACACACACAGAGAGAGAGAGAGAGAGAGAGAGAGAGAGAGAGAAACAGACAGACAGACAGACAGACACACACACACACACACACACACACACACACACACACACACACATCCCCTAGACATTATAATTCATTAGGGAATCCCTGGGCTGAGTGGTTTGGTCTAGCTTCTCTTTCTAGTATGCCTCCTTTAGTGCAGGGCTTCCATGGACTTTTACTTCACATCAGCAACTTCTTGATGTCCTTCTAAGAACAAGGAATAAAATTTGTTTACTTCTTTGTTGTCCAGACATTTAAGTGTAAAAGACAGAAGATACATTACTGATTTTGTCCCTTAACCTATGTAACCTAACCTTTTCTGGACAACTTTCCCCTCCACTCCCCTCCTCGTTCCTTTGCCTTCCTTTCTCTCCTCTCCTCTCCATTCCTCTCACCTCCTTCTCTTCCCCTTCCATTCCTTCCTTCTCCCTCCTTTTCATCTCCTTTCTCTTCTTTATCCCACATAAAATCTATGGGACTGTTTTCTTTGTATTTTAAGGTCCTATGATTTGATGAGTCTATCATGACTCCCATAGACCTTATGGGTCTGTGGGCTTTATTATAGAGCTGCTGGTTTCTCACCATGGCATGTAAGTGACAGCCACATCACCTCCCAGCATGACTTTCATGCAGTGTTGGCAACAATCCCATATGTTGCACCAGAAGGGAAGTGGGGAACAGCGGTTGTTAGTCACCTCGTAAGAGGAGGTCACACCAGCAGCTCACACTGCTTACTCCAGGATATTTCCTTCTCTGTTCACTTTTTCCTTCTTAATGACTGCAATTGACTGCTCTGACCGCCAAGAAGCATCGCTGTAAGTCCAGGTGGTGTTGCAGCAGAAGCCAGTCCAAGATTGTTTGGGTATCAGCTGTGAACTTTCTGCTTCTTACTTGAAAAGAAGCAAACAGACCCAGCAGTGTGAGCTGGAGCATGTGTGGGATATTAATAATTTACTCAATCTATTGATGCTCAGTAATTGTAAGGAGCTGAGAAAAGTTAGTTAATGATGTACCTGCCTGCACCACATTATAATTATGATGGTGGTCCCCCTATTATTAGGGATGAGTAGGTGTTCCCATTAGAAACCTCAATTTTCAAGCTGATTGTCTTAGGCGTTTCGAATCACATCAGGCCAAATCTTGGCAGATACTCTCACAGAGTGGATATACTTCCTTCCCAGATTATTTTTATGCTAGCACAGAAGTGTCCTCCCTCAAATGACAGAAACTATGAAGCCTGTTCTGTTTTCAGAAACCCTCTTGTTATGCCCTGGATGACCATGCATGGGGGGGCGGGGGGAGGAGGCATTGTGCAGGGAAGAAAGCTGAGTTTTGCTGTCATGGATACTACATTGGTTTAAATCATATCTTCTGAAAAAAGTGAATTTCAAAACGGGTTCACTGCGTGTGTGTATGTGTGTGTGTGTGTGTGTGTGTGTGTGTGTGTGTGTGTGTGTGTGTGTGTAAAAATATGTAGGAGTCAAAGGACAACTTTCAGGAGTTCTTTCTTTCTAACTTGTGGGTCCTAGAAATCAAGCTCAGGTTACCAGACTTGGTACCAAGCTCATTTGCCCTCTGAGGCCTCTTGCTTCTCCTGAAGGTGAACTTGTAAACATTAGCCATGAAGTATGATCGTGTTTTATCTCAGTTCTCCTTGAACTTGAAATGTTTTTTTTATCTCAAGCAAAAGAAGCCCAGTGTCAATGTATGTGTACCACTTTTAAAGAGCAGAGCTTACTGGCTGATTACATTAGGAGTCGAAAAACAAAAATAAAATAAAAAACAGCAACAAAACAAACAAAAAACCAAACAAACAAATAAACTAAGCAAGTACAGACAAGTACAGAGTCTTCCATTTGACTTAAAGCCAGTACAAGCAGGGTGGCTGGTGTCTTACCTCATTTTCCATCTTTTGAGTCTCTGTGCTGCCCAGCTTTTGGTTGTCACATGTGCCTGGGGGAAACCAGCTTAAAAGGAGAAATGTTCATTTTGGCGCATTCTTTCAAAGGTTTCAGTCAAAGTAGACTGGCCCTATTACTTTGAGCCTGAGGTAAAACAGACTATCATCTTGGTGGTAAGGGCATTTGGTGGAAGAGGCCACTCACCCATGGCAACTAGAAAGTAGAAATGCAGAGAGGAAGACCCCTGTGGGGGGGTGGAAGGACACTTTTAAAGCTTACCCAATAGCCCAGTTGCTCCAACTGGACCCTGCTTCCTTGTAATCCTTTAGCCATGAGTTATCCATCCACTGATGAGGGATTTGTGTCCATGATACTTCTCTCAATAGTAACACAGCTCAGGATCAGGCATTCAACATAGGAGCCTTTAAGGCGGGTGCATCCTCTTCACACCATTACCATCTGGCTTTATTCCCAAGGAAATTTTTATCATGTGATCAGTTGTAGGCCTCCAGGCCATATTTTTACTATGTTATATTTCCCAAAGCAATACAATTTTCTATAGAGTTTCCATGTATGAAAGGAGAAGAAGGGTCAGTTAGGAGATGGTGCAATACGTAAAACACTTGTCAGCAAGCTGGGCAGCCTCAGTTTAGTTCTCAGACTCCACATGGTGGAAGAACAGACACCTGCAAGCTGCTCTCTGACCTCCACATGCTTACAGGCCATCTGCCCCACAAACTTATGCATAAATACATAATGAATTAATACATATAGACAAATTGATGTTTAAAATATACTGAAAAGATAAGAGGGCTGCAGATATGGCTCAGTAGTTAAGAGAAAGTACTGCTCTTGCTGAGGACTCACAATGGGTTCTTAAGGGAGCTGATACAGCTCCCAAATCTGCACCTCCAGCCTCTTCAGCTCACTAAACTCACTTATATGTACCACACACACATACACACAATTTGAAATAAAATAAATCCTTAAAAAATGAATAAAAGGAGAAAGTATAGGAAGTGGAAATTCCCAGCCATGAACAGATGCTTGAAGTTGGAAGGAAAGTAGATCCTAGGTCCAGGCTGGAAAAAATGCCTATCACGTATTGCTTCTGGAGTCAGCCAAGCAGTATCATGCCATTGTAGGGAAAGTGTGGTCTCAATGCAAGGACAAGTGTTACTACTAAAAGACAGAGGGAAAAGATGATAGACAAAGAAAATGTGATTTGTCTACCACACTGTGTCCATTCCAGCATTCCATTCTTTGTCTCCTTCATGCCCCACCCTCCAAAAAAAGCAGTAGCTATCAACTCTTCATGATCACCACAGGTCAACATCCTCTTGCAACTTTATCTCCTACTGTAGTCCTAACATTAAAAAGAAATAGTGCCATAAGTTTGTGTGGTGTAGGTGGTTGTGTAGTCTTAGGGATGACATGCAATACAGTTTATTAGATACCATTTTTTGCATCATTGTCACTGGCCTCTCTGTTGTTGCAGTGTCACTGGAGAGACATGAGTCTGTGAGTTCTCACATTAGTGAGAAGGAGTTTAGCACAGAAAATCCTTGCCTCAGCTCTGACAGAAAATAGTTTAGGTGAATCTCCTCTTAAGTCAGTGAATAACATATTGTGTCCAAACATGGTAGAACATTTTTCCTCCAGAAAAGCCAACAAAAATTGCAGGTCACAGAGAAGACTAATGGTTCCCCCAGAAGACTCCAGCTGACATAAAGCCATGAAAATGGTTTCCAGGGACCTAGTCATGCAAGTAAAGGAGGGAACAAAGATTACAAACAAACCCAGGGATGACTTCAATGATGGGTTTGGGAGAAGAGATTCACAATTTGCTAGAAATGTGCCTTTCAAGGGTAGTTCTTGCCCAGATGTTTCCTTTCTCCCTCCCTGGCCTTCATGATGCATAGCCTCTTCCATCTCATGCTTCTGTCACCAAGCCACCATGCCTCATTGTAGGACCCAAGACTTGCAGCCAGCATGCTTGGGCAGACTTTTGAGAAGCCTAAGGATTCAGTCATCCTAGGGAATACAGCCTCATGCTTCTCAAATGTTTTCATCTCTTAATGTATGGACTGCTTATTATCTTGTGCAAAACTTGTTTCTTAAAATCATACTCTGTTTGAAGGTAAATACATACATAACATACATACATACATACATACATACAATAAATTTTCTCCTTTCCCCGTGTTCACTATAGTTTGTGTCACTTGGTGGATATAACCATTTTGTTTTTATTTTTGTTTTGTTTTGTTTTTTTCCAATAACTCAACTTTGGGTAAGAAAACAAAAGCAAAACCTCTATCAAATGCATACCTGGAGGCACGGGTCAATTCTCCTGAACTTTCCCATGTCTATTGATTGAAATAAATCAATAAACATGATCTGATTTAGTCTCTACAGCCAGAGTATGAGTGTAACCTTTTTATTTTCATCTTCTCTCTCTGTCCCACCTTCCAGGAAAAGCTGGAGTTAGCAAGAAAGGACATCTATTAGAAAGAGGAAGGAGTGTCTATTTTTCTTACTGTGTTTTTTTGTCGAAGTCACTGTAGTTGGAAAAGTACAAGGAATATGATTCAAAAAAGTCAATCATCAGGGACTGATGCTCTCAATTCAAGATTGAACGAGATAGATGTAAATTCTTCCTGTTAGGTACTAACACCAGTACAAACATCCATTCCCCAATAGACAGAATGAAAATAAAGAGGCAGAAGCATTATCTTGACATCTCTGTGGGTTCACTTTTCAATTTGTCCATCATTGCCATCATTGTTGTTGCTTCCATTATTAATATTTAAACAGCAGAGTTGTGTAAATATTCTGCCAGGAGACTTAATGAACTAGTATTTATGCAGACTTTTTTGTAGGTGGAAAAAAACACTCAAGAGTATTTTGCTTTTAGGTGATTTATTTCAACATCCAAAAGGCATTCTCTGAACACTACTATGTGTCAAATCTTGTGAGATTAAGAAATATCCAGGATGTCAGGTGTGGTGGCAAGTGCCTTTAATCCCAGCACTCCAGAGGCAGTGCAAGCAGATCTCAGTGAGATCGAGGCCAGCCTGGTCTACAAAGAGAATTCCAGGTCAACCAGAGCTGTTACACAGAGAAACCCCGTATGAAAAACTAAAATGAAGAAAAAAGAAGAAAAAAATACCCAGGGTTAGGCTGTGGATATAGTTTAGTTGATAGAGCCCCTGCCTAGTACCTAGTACCTAGAACCCTGAGTCTGATCAGCAGCTCAGTGTAAAATCTAACATGGTACTGACCTGTAGTCACAACACTCAGGAGACAGAAGCAGGAGGACCCAAAGTTCAGCATTTTCCTTCCATTCATAGTGAATTGGACACCAGCCTAGAATACATGCAAGAAGAGAGAGAGAGAGAGAGAGAGAGAGAGAGAGAGAGAGAGAGAGAGAGAGAAGAAATGGGAAAAAATGACCCAGAATCAGGTCATAAGTCACAGTCCTTCCTTTTTACAATTGGAAGAAAGGATGCTCCGGAGATATAAAGAGATACAAGCCACATCTTGTGAAGGGGCAGATACACTGTTGTATAGGTGGTATGGAATGAACCACTCCTTCTGTGCATAGAGATTAGACAAAGCACAGCTAACGCATGTGACAGATATTTCCTGCGTCTCCCATGGAAAACCAACTATAAAACCCCATCATGAGACACCCCCATATATTCTTGTTCTTATAGCTTATCTGACAAGAGGCCATTTGTTTAGATGCTTGGGGACAGGACCACTGCACAGACTGACATTTCTGCATAGCTTTGAGGTTTAGAAACTGCTTTTCCTGTTCAGTTGTTCCTGCTAATGGTTAAAGAGGCAGCAAGAAGAGGCTGACTACAATGGGCAGTTGGGAGAAAGCAGAGAAAGAGAATCAAAAAATTCACCTTTGGCACGATCTTCTGCTCTGTGTGTGTGTGTGTGTGTGTGTGTGTGTGTGTGTGTGTGTGTGTTTGAATGCTTGCGTGTGCCAAACACATGTGCTAATTAGACATTAACATTAGACATTATGAGTAGCATGTGTTTAATTCAGTGTATCCCAAGTAATGCAATTTTAAATATTTTAAAACCAACTTTAAAGATGGGATAACTAAGGGTTCAGACTGTTATTACTTGGTTAGCATTAGACAGTGGTGATAATGAACAGGTTTTATCTTTGCTTTAAATTTAGCTTTACTCTCAAAATAAACTTCACTCTCACATTGCCTTGAACTAGGTGCCGGCATGTCCGACTTGTGCTGTGCTTTGAGATTGTTCTCTGTATTTGACAAGCCTAAGTGCTACGGTGAAATTATTATTTTTTTTGTAATTAAAGCTGACATAAAATGGAAGGTGTTTGCCCTAGAACTCCAACAACATGAATTGCATATCCTCATCAGATCCCTATAGGTAGCAGCTCTTGGGAAAGAAATCAGGAGTGGCAAACAAAAGAAATAGCCATATTCATTCGTTGTGATTGGTTGATTGATCCTATAAAAAACCTACCACCCACCTGCCTGCCCCACCCAACACATCTAACCCTACCCATTGAACAGCTGCACTAATCTGTGCAAACAATAACATACAGCCATGCACATACACATATCTGTGTATACATGTACTCATACATATATGCACACCTGTGCTCGCTCTCTCTCTCTCTCTCACACACACACACACATTCACACATGTAAATGCCTATGTGTAGGTGAACACACACACACACACACACACACACACATTCACACATGTAAATGCCTATGTGTAGGTGAACACACACACACACACACACACACACACACACAGAGTTTATGTTATACTTCCATATTGGGTGTTCACACACACACACACACACTCACATTCACACATGTAAATGCCTATGTGTAAGTGAACACACACACACACACACACACACACACTCACATTCACACATGTAAATGCCTATGTGTAAGTGAACACACACACACACACACACACACACATTCACACATGTAAATGCCTATGTGTAAGTGAACACACACACACACACACACACACTCACATTCACACATGTAAATGCCTATGTGTAGGTGAACACACACACACACACACACACACACACACACACACAGAGTTTATGTTACACTTCCATATTGGGTGTTTTCTATTTTTACTAGCTTCATAGTTTTCCATATTTTTATTTGCTGTGTTTTTCGGTGATGCAAATTAATAATTCGGTTTGTATTGTGTTTTATCACTTCCTATTTCAGAAATTGTGTCTATTTATGCTTTTGGTTTTTTTTTCTGTATTTGTACATTTTTTATTTTTAGAATAATTTTCTACTAGGGAGTAGCTACATCAATTTATTTTCATAGGTATTACTAAGCGTTTTCCTCTGTAAAAGGTCTTACCTATTTATGTTCCTGCCATGTTCATGATAACCTGTTTTCATTACAACAACGAAAATATGACTTTTAGAACATATTTTTTCCTATAAAAAACATATACCCTCTGCTGTTAGACTCTAAGGGTTGAATGGGATATAAGGCACTTTCCCATGCTGGTCATGCTGTATTTGGTTATATTGCTACATAGTCAGTGATTATATCAAGCATGGAAAGATGAGGCGGTGTCCCTTTCAGCACAGGTTAATGGAGGCAAACTCATAGAGCATCTAGCCTTAGATGCTTAGAGAGAACACAAAGAGAAGAGAGGAAAATCAAAGAAAAAAAGATGACTGCTGCTGGTTTTATTCTGACAGCTAAGTTAGGTCCCAGCTCCCAGCTATGTGGCCAATCACTGATCTAGATGCTACTGTGAAATTGGCTTTGAGAGATGGTTAACTATGAAGTCTGAGTAAAGCAGATTTTACTTCTTAAACTTGGTGGACCCCACCCAATCAGCCTTAAGAGGGAAAGCCTGAATGCTACAAGGAAGCAAAGACTTCAGCCAGACCTGTGGACTTTCTGGGCAGCTCGATTAGCATGGAGACAAGTATTTTGCTCAAGAAATGAAGTCAAGCAGGAAGGAATGCTGATGCAACCAAGTAACTCATGCCCAGAGATAAACAGAGTAGAGTCATGTTCTTGACCAGCTCTCTTGGGTGTAGATGCTTGGGTGTTGTTTCAAATAATTTAAAATGGAGCAGGAATGGAGGAGACATAGCATCTATCTTCAAAGGACAGTATTAGGAATCCAAGATTCAGGAGATTCTTAAGGGGTAAACATAGTGGAGCTGCCATGAGATAGGAGCCCCTACTTTCAGGATCCAGCACTGAAGCTCTGGAGATGGGGGCACAGAGGCAGAAATGGGTAACTTGTTCTACGCTCTCTGTTCCCTGTTATAGTCACAGATAACTCCTGGGGCTGTAGTTTCTTTTCCTTCTCTGCTAGAGGCAATGCCACTTACAGGAGGCATTTTTGCTCGGGGTGAGGGTAGCGTGAAAAACCCATGAACTTCTTACCCACCTTTCTCCAATTGAACACCCAACCTCTGTCAACACATTCATTCCAGCTATATGTAGTAACAGAGTTTGGGTATCCCATAAAAAGTGGGAACAGAGAGAGAGTCAGAGGCTTTGCTGTGAGCATATTCATTAATTATGGTAATGCAGGCACCTCATGACTTCATTTTATTTTGCTTTTGTTTTTCCCCTCGATGTTTGAGTTACTTCCTTCAGGGGAGTTGTCATACTAATTAATTGTTTTGTGTTTTTCTTGACATGTCTCAGCATTATCTGTGCACTTGCGATCGTGTGTCTCTTAGGAATATCTGGGGCATTTGTAAAGATTATGAAACTACTTTCTCCGAATATCTAAAATGTTATTTATTTTTTTAAAAAAAAAAATTCTGTTTCTGTCTGAGAAACTTGGATGTTGCCCGGTGTCTGAACCTCATGTGACCTTGAACTTCTGGTCAATTTTGTTTACACAATAAAAATCACATCCCTAGTCTTGTTCTTTTGTGACATCTTAGCTGTTAGCAAACATTCAGTGCCCGTAACAGAAGGTGCATTCCTTTTTGGCTGTGTTGCAGGCTTCCCTTTGCTCTTTCACTGGGCTGTGTTGTTCCTGGCTGCCAAATGGGGGCCTTACTTTCAGACCTTCAAGTGTAGACATCAAGGCCACTGTCAGATTCTAAAGTGATTTTCTGTGACTCTATCTATGGGTAACTGTAATGCCTGTCTGCATCAGTGATGCATGGAAGGATGGAGTGGCATGATCGATTAGTGATGCCTGCCATGGCTGTGGAATGAGGAAACAGTTTGCTGAGATATGTTGGCTTCAACTCAGCAGGTCAACCCTCCTCTCTGAATCAATTGCGGATCGCTCTTACTTTGTTCTCTTTCAGCACTTCCGTGTTCTCTCACCTAGTTTTCTAACTCTCCAGCAGCTATTCTAACAGGGCAGAAGAATGCAGAGAGAAGCTTGGCAGGGGAGGGAGAGGCCCAACACACACCGGCATTTTCTGTTCTTCATGCAACTTGGAGTATAATTACTCATAGGCCCCCTCCTTCAAAAAGGAGCCTCTGGAGACTTGATGGGGCAGTTTAAGAGCTATGTTTGGGGACTTTCATTATCTGTTCTGTGGCTTCTCTCTACCGTTTATCCATAACTCACCAGGAACTGGAGATAATTACACTGCCTTGTTCTCCTACTTGTGGATTATATAACTATGTGGATGTACTTCTCGATGCTTCTTATGTTACTTTAGAGTGGACTAAAACAATTTATCATCTACCTCCTAAAGATACTATGGCTCTCACTAATGCTCATAGACATGGTTCTTGCCCAGGGCAAGGTACTCTGTAAGCTTATTGGCCTTCATTGACAGTCATCTTTTGCTTACCTTTACAGTTTGATGGTGAGGAGGAGGAAGAGGAGAAGGAGGAGGAAGGGAAGGATGAGGGAGAGAAGGAGGGGGAGGAAGAGAAGGAGGATTTGGAGACAAGGTCTCTGCAACCATGGCCTTGCCTTTCTAGTCCTTCTGCCTCTACCTTTTGAGTGCTAGGATAATTGCTGCATACCACAACAGGCCCTGTTTGTGTGTTGTGGGGATTAAGTCCAAGGCTTTAGATGTGTGTGGAAAAGTACTGTACTAACTGGGGTGCGTGAGTTGGGAGAATATTTACCCCCATTTTACATATCATAAACAGGGATACACAGTTGGTTAATTTGCTTATAAAAACAGGTTTCCTAGGAAATATCAGGTGCTCATTTCAACCTCGACCACATAACTGCAGAGAGGGTATCACAACAGTGCTGGAATTGAGCAGATTTACACAGGCAAAACCAAATGAGCATTTTCGGTTTTTCTGAATAGCTTTTTCCTGTCCTAGGGTTGAGCAGTTGCACCTAGAATCACATCTCTAACTACTTGCAAGGAGGAAGGCTAGCTTTCTCAAAGATGCTGTCAATTTAAAGACTGGATGTTTGACAGTTCCAGTCAGCCCTAAGCTTCAAACATGAAACATGTTCAACTGATTTGTGTTTGGACCTGCCTGAATGAGAAAGCCTCTGTGTCCTAGAAGCCAGGCTCAGTGGTCTGGGGCTGTCCCAGATTCATTTCCTAAGCAGTGAACCACCAGAAGCATGTTTGTTCCCAACATACAGCCAGCTAGGGAGGTTTTCCCACTGGTGCCGACATTTACCAGAACAAGTGTCTGTTTCCTTCTCTCAGAGCTGCAGCCAGCTCCTTACAAGGGAGTGGGCATCTTGCCAGAGGAACCCCTCCAAGCCCTGCAAGATGTGCCAGGAAAGTCAACAAAAGTTGATGCTTCTCACCCTAGCTGAAGTTGAACAGTCATGAGGCAAGGGTACCTAGTTACTAAATTAACAAATGAAATACCATCTGTCTTCTACTTATCTGTCCAAATATGTATCATCCACCAATCCTTTCACCTGTGCGTGCATGCATCATTGATATATATATATATATATAAATATATATGTATATACACACATATGTATATATAATGTATATTATATATGACATATGGTATATATTATATATAGTGTATATGTAAGTTTTTGTTAGTTCTTTGAGAGTTTTATGTATGCGATTTTAATAACTGTTAATTCTTTTAAATTTGAATTATATCATTTCTTCCTTTCCTTTTCTCTCTCTAAACTGTTCTATGTACTTCCCTATGTTTTTCAAATTCACAACCCTTTTAGTTGTTCATATACAGTTATAGATATAAATATACAGTATATAGACAGGTATATGTAGATATCATGTAGATATAGATGATATAGATAATGAATTGATATAAATAGATAAATATAGATAGATAAATATAAATAGATATTGTTCTACTTAGGGTTTTACTATTGTGAACAGACACTATGACCAATGCAACTTTTATAAGGACAACATTTAATTGGGACTTGCTTACAGGTTCAGAGGTTCAGTCCACTATCACCAAGGTGGGAACATGGCAGTGTACAGGCAGGCATGGTGCAGGGGGAGCGGAGACTTCTAAATCTTCATCTAAAGTCTGCTAGCAGAATACTGGTTTCCAGGCAGCTAAAATGAGGGTCTTAAAGCCCACAACCACAGTAACACACTTACTCCAACAGGGCCACACCTTCTAACAGTGCCACTCCCTGGACCAAGCATATACAAACCATCACAGATACCAATGTTCCTAAGTATAAAAGTTCAATGTGCTTGGTTCATATGATGATATATGATGTTACTTGTATGTTTATATTTTCATGGATGATCATTTAGCATTTGATAACCCACTAATGCAGTCTTCCCTGGGCAAGAGTACTCCATGAATAACCCCATTATCCCTTAGCTGCCTGAAGTTCTTTGTGTGGAGTTGAGACCAGGTGCCTGGGGTTAGTTAATTCCTGGGTCTTGGAGGTGAATCATCCATCACCACTTTACTAAAGCAGTATAATCTTATCATTTTCTATATTTGTTCTCATACCACAGATAAGTTTAGTTCTTGCCCTTCACCAAAGAAACTTCTTTTTGCAATGTATGGAGAGACCAACATAGAAAAATTATACAACACATTTTGGTCGTATTCACTCCCTCCCTGAACTCTTCCCCAATATACATGACTTTTCCTACTTACTCAACTTGATGTCATTTTTTTTTTTTAAAGAAAAGCTTTAGGACAAATTTGTGCTGTCCATTCTTGGATGTATGTCATTCCACTGGAGAGTATTCTACTTAACATTGTTACAAAAATCTCTCTCTGTGTATCTCTCTCTGTGTCTCTTCTCTCTCTCTCTCTCTCTCTCTCTCTCTCTCTCTCTCTCTCTCTCATCTCTCTGTCTCTCTCTCAACAGTTAATAATTGCCTATAACTTTATGGCTACTGGTAGGTTTGTATGTCCACCTACTCTCTCCATGCTGGGATTTTTGTCTGGCTTAATCTTGCATGGGTTTTGTACATTCTGTTGAATGTACCGTGGTTGTACAGTCAACCACTGTGAGCTCAAATATGCAGATGCCCTGCAGGCCAAGAAATTTCCTTGAAGTCATCCACCAACTCAGGGTCTTATATTCTTTCCTCCACTTTCCTATGTAGATAGATAGATAGAGAGAGAGGAGAGACAGGAAAGGTGGAAGGGAGGGACAGATGAAGGGATGAAGGGAGATTTGGAAAACAGGATGGAGAAAGGGAAGAAAAGATAGTGAAAGTGCACATGAAAGAAATAGATATGGTGGGTAAAATGAATATACTTATAATATCAATTTAATCCATAAATTTCAATGAGCAGATTTTGTTATACCTCATTGTGCCAATGATAAAATATATAAGGGAGTCCAGAGGTCACAATTCTTAGTTAATAAAGGAAAGAAGAGAAAGGAAATGCTCACCTTCATTTTCTTCGTTCTCCTTTTCCTCTTCCACATTCTTTTCTTCCTCTTCTCTAGTCCCTACTTCCTCTTAATACTGGTCTTCCCCTTTTATCTTTCCTCATTCTCCTTTCTCTTCTTCATAGACCTAAAAGTTGTAGAAACCCTGTGGGGAGTTATCTGGTCGACCTCCGAAGGCATGATGATGTCAAGGTTCATGTATTCATTTTCATTTTGGCCACCATTTACTTAGTAATCCTGGACATGTCAGCCAGCATCTTTATAATTTCACTCTAGTGCATGGCTCTGCAGACATTTCCATATTAGCTGTGACAGCATAGAGCAGGGAAAGTATTCATTGTATTTATCTGGCAAGCACCGTGGCACGCATATAATTTTTATAGTAGTGAATGCATCTGCAGCTCAGGCCTCTTCAGTCTTATTTTGCTTATATCAACACATGTCAACTGAGCTTTGGAAAGGTTCTGACTTCCTTATGCTGAAGCATCAAGGAGTCCACTAGCCAATTTCTTTTGAGTATTACCTTGTTTGATTTGGATGAAGGGACAGCGAATTGTATAAATGTCACTGTGGAGAGCCCTTGTCCCCTGATGATTAGTAACCTTATCAATCCAGTGCAAAGAGACATAACTAGAGACTTGGATTTTGAAAATGGCACACAGATGAGGATATTTTATTGGTCATATATGAAGAAGTTGGTCTGGTGGTGTCTTTTCCTTGCAGGTGGCAGAGTAGCCTCATTCCTTGTCTGGTCTATTTCATTCTTTCTTTTTGTTTAGTTCTGCCTATAGCCTCAGTCTCTTCCCACCAATAAAATCTTTATAAATTTGTTTGTGATACATGTTTGCACACAGCAAGATGTTTGGAAGATATTTTCCTAGTTTATTTTTTCCTAAGACAAATAATATGTATTTATTGAAAAAAAAAATCCTCACCCCAAAAACAAAAAATCCTAATCACAAAAGAAAAACAAGCACCATATATGAAAGTCTTCTCTTAAATTCTCTGCTGCAAGACAGAAACTTTTAATTAGTAACTTACAATTCTTCTAAATACAGATAGACACAGACAGACAGACACACACACACACACAGCCCAGTAGAGAGAGGAGGGAGGGAGAGACTACAAGTAGGTGGAAAGAGGGAGCAAAACTGTGACCAAGTTTCTTCAGAGAGAATGCATAATCTTTACTCAAAAAAAAAAAAAATCCACTAAGATCATTGAATAGCTTGTAAGGTTACATACTGAGTTCTAAGGACAGAAGTTAGAATACAATAGGAGAGGAAAGGGCATAGGTAGAGTCATTTGGAGAAAAGTACAGGATAGATGAGAGAGAATGTGCATGCAGAAAGATTAGAGTGTAGAGACCAGCAATGATAACTGGGGAGCAGACCTGGGTTGGCATGGCTCGAGGGTGCTAAGGAATGCTTGAGGAGTCAGCCATCATGTGCAAGGCACACCTCTTTATTCTTCTAAAGAATTACTACTCTTCTAAAGAGTTGTCACCCTTTGTCTCAGCTTAGCTATTAGTAGAAAGACTCAAGTGATATGTCAGGAAGAGACTATCTATGATGTCAGCAACCCGAGCTACGGAGCTACCCCAGGAATATGGCCCGTGACCCAGGGTGTGGCTCATCTCATTACTGTGGAGAGGCTACATAGACAATGTTAGCCAGTTAGCATGGTTCAATAAGGAGTCTGTTTTCTGTTCTGAGGGCATTATGGCCCGTCTAAGGTTGTGGTGTCTGTGCCTTCAGTGGCTCTCTACCTGGTTTTTGTGAATCTTCCTTGCTGGCAGTATAATTAGGTGTCAGAATCAGTTTGCAGCTAATCTCAAACCTGCCCCCATGGTTATGGTCATTCTCCTGCTTTTCCTCTTACCTTCTGTTATTAGACTTCTGAATTCCCTTTGAATGTATTAAGATAGGCTTGTGTGTGTGTGTGTGTGTGTGTGTGTGTGTGTGTGTGTGTGTATGTATGTGTGTATATGTGCATATGTATGTATGTATGTGTGTATGTGTGTGATATGTATGTCTGTATGCATACATGTATTACAAATGTGTTTGTGTAGTTATATTTATGGGGGGCACTTGTTCATAATGAATACAGGGGTCAATGAACATTGAATAGCTTCCTCTATCAATTTGTGGGGTTTTGTTGTTGTTTTTGTTGTTTGTTTGTTTGAGGCAAGATTTCCCACTGACTCTGAACCTCATGGATTTGGCTAGACTGACTGGCCAGTAAGCATCTGAAATCTTCCTGTCATTGCTTATCCGAGATTAATGTATAGGCATATATGCTGTGTCTAGTTTCTATGTGGGTTCTAGAGATCCAAATTCAGGTCTTCATGCCTACACAGGCAAGCGCTTTATTAACCAAACCATATTTCCATTTCTAGGTACTCAGTTCTTTTAAACCAAGTGGTATGGGTTACAAAGTACTACATTATAGTTCCCAGCAACCTGAAGACAGAGAATAGGACATGATTAAAAACAGTGTCTAATTACAGACCTATATAAGAGAAATAGAGGGATATCTGTGTTTATCCTGATTCCAGCAAGGAGGCTACAGAATGACCAAAGTATAGAGTGTGGTGTTGCCATGAACAAAGGAAATGCTATACTCTAGAAGCAAGATGGGGCAAGACAAGCTATATGGAAGGATCATGAGACTGCCAGTACCTGAATCCTGGTCTTTAGAATTACAGGAGAAATGCTACTGTATGTCTATACTGTGTAACCAGCAGTTTGGACTAAATTGTTATGGTAACTAAGGAATATAATACATTAGGGGGTCTTCAACTAAGACCAGAGGATCCAATCCAGTCAGGCTTCTGTTGATATAGGTTTTATTTACAAGTTACAGCCTTGATAACCTGTGATGTATATTGAATGAAAATGCTCTTGTGTTCCTAAGGGAGGAGAGAGTCAGTACAGCAGCCACTACCTGTCTTACGAATTCTAAAGTACTTCTCTTTGGCTCATTATGGAGAAATGGTGACAACCCTTCCCTTAAGGAGATGTTTCAACCATGTGTTTATCCAGGATGAAAATTATTTTCTTTTTTTCAGGTTCCTTTCTTCCACTCCTCTCATGCTCTGTCCTGTTCTCTCCTTTCCTCTCCTCTTCTTTTTTCCTTTTCCCCCACCACTCTTTCCTCTCTATATATAACCCAATGCTGCCCTTAAACAAGACACAGTCTTCCTGACTCAAACTCCCCGAGTGCTAAACTGACAGGCATGAGCCAACATATCTTTCCTTAGATTGCAATTTTTCACGAAGCTTGTCTTGTGGTTTCTTTCTTAAGGGAAAGACATAAAATGGTCAAATAAAATCTGAAGCTTGCACTTGTTTGAGGGACATGATGATACAGCCGGGTCTACTTTCTGTTACATTAACCAGCACCTAAGTTCACTAGGCAGCATCAGCCTCTCTATGAGTGACAATTTCATATTCCTATTCCCATGGATGAGACTCACCGGTAGCAGAATATTTCTCCCACTACTTTGTATAAACCTCAGCAGTTGGGCTGTATGAGAGTAAGGCATAGTGAGGAGTTGGGAGGAGAAGGAAGAGGAGGAGCTAGAAGGAAGAGGAGGACTGTAGGAGAGAGGGGAAGATGGCAGCAGATGTGCACATGTCTCTAGCAGTCTAAGGTAGTTGTAATATCTAGGTTAGGTATTGGGTAACACCTCTAATTGTGTGGGCATCTTGTTAATTGAGCATTACCAAATATATAAAGCCATTGGATAATCTTTAAGCATTAGAGTCTCATTTCTAAACATGGATGGTGGGATGGTCTGGGCTCAGCCAAGCATTGTGGAGACAGCATAGTAAAGTGCCGTCTCCCACGCTGGAGTCTCGTGGGTGACAGGGCAAGTGCATCTGGCCTGCCTGAGCTGGCAAGCTTGAGCCAAGCAGTGGCATCTCCCTGACACTCATGGCCTCAGGCTTTGCCTAGTTGGGAAGATGGTGGTGCTGTAACAACAAGCTAGATTGGGTGCTACAGTTTTGAATAATAACAGTAACCCTCACCCAGAAAAATGTTGTTTGCTCAAGGTACTAGAATGTTCAAAGAGTATGTCATTCGACTTTTTATTACTATAACAAATACCTGAGTCAAGAAAGCTGAAAGAGAAAAACTAGTTTAGTATGACCATGGTTTTAGATACTTCATCCCAAGCTGATTGGTCCTGTTGGTTTGGGTCTACAGATATGCAACATGGTGGGAGTACATGGCAGAGCACAGACAGACAGACAGACAGACAGACAGACAAGAAGAGGAAGATCTTTCTTACAGCTTTATTTAAGAGAATGCCCCTATGACCTGAAGGGCTCTGACATGGCTCTATGCCTTAAACTTGCCTCTGCTTCTGATAATGTCAAGCTGGATACAAGACCTGCCACACAGAAGGCTTTGGGGACACTCCAGATACAAATTGTAGTACAAAGCCTGTATGGGGTCATTCACTCTGGCCAGGAAATGAGACACAGTCTGATTTGCATGGAAGACTGGAAGAAGACACGCTCTGTCTGACATATACTAAGAGAAAGTAGGCAAACACTGGGACAAAGGTGACACAAGTTTTCAGTGGCCAGGTAAAATTTTCCTTTTACTTACAGTTTCTGTACCTGGCTGGCCACTAAGAGTTGCTAGAAGAAACTTGATTATAAACTTATTTGTGGCTCACACTGGTACAGAAAAGCTTCAGTAAAGTAAGTTGACAAAAACTCACACACACCGCACATACATACATGTCTACATACATGCACACACAGCGACACACACATATATACACACTCACACAAACACATATTCACACACACACATAAACACAATCACACACAAACACACACAAACACACACATACACAGGAGCTAAGCCATTAGCATGGTTTTATGTGTGCTTCTAACTTACATCTTGGTGAAGGCAATTTTTATATGTTCTTTGCATGTTTCACTGAGAGTTCTCAGCCACTTCCAGCCATAACTTCCCTGCCTTCCTGTTACGAATTTTCTTCCCAGATTTACTCTTCAGTCCCTAAAAATATCCAACTCACATTATTTATTCACTCCATAATGCATACCATCCAAAGACAACAATTTTGCCAATAAACTGTTACTCTCATGAATAATTCATGCAGCCTTCATTCTCCTGACATGAACAAATATACTTTCAAATGGGAGGCATGTGGCTCTATTTTAGTCTTTCACTCCGTCTTTTAACTTAATATATTTTTTAAGGCTTTGTGGTGCCCTGCCTGAGGGGGACTCCATGGGGACTAATTCTAAAACTCCAATTAAAAGAAATAAGCCATGGCATGGGAACAGAACTAGAGTTAGATAGAGTTCTTGTGGAGTGACAGGGAAGTTTGGAGGTATAGGAAGAAGGAAGACAGTTGTCCAGTGTTCCACAGAGGAAAATGTATAACTCTCACGTAATAAGACAGCAGTGCCAATAATTGTTTCAATCCTACTAATATCTGTGACCATGGTTTCCTCATATTTATATGTAAAGGGAATGGTTATGCTGCTGACAATAATTAAATGGTAATAGTAATTATATGTGACAATATTGTGTGGCACGCTAATACTGCTTGAGTCACAGTGAGCTGTTTGACATTACACTAAGAGCTTTACTCACAGCAGTTTCCAAATCTTGATATTATTTATGTTTTGAGTCAGATGATTGTTTTGAGGATGCAGAAGATTGCCCAATTAATATGTAAGGTGTTTCCAAGATTCCTTTACTGATTTTTACCCAGTGGTTCCAGGAGTACCTGTTTACTTAGCCCATGAAACAAACATGATCTATCTCCAGACAGAACACCCAAACCTCAGTGAATAGATACTCTCAGCTGTGGCATTACATGCATATTCACCTTTACCTTCATAGTATTCTTACAGGTTCATAGTATTCTTACAGGCTTTGTACATCTACAGCTTATAAGGGAGAAACAGAAGTTTGGAGTAAAGAACAGAACTAAACTTCTAATCTGGTTTTTAAAAGATGATTTGATTGTTAATCATGTGTGTGTGTGTGTGTGTGTGTGTGTGTGTGTGTGTGTGTGTGTGTTTATGTATGTGACTAAGTTTGTTTGCCATGAGTGCCTAAGTACCCACAGAATCCAGAGAGGACATTATATCCCTTGGAGCTAGAGTTACAGGTAATCATGATTCACTTGACATGTGTCTTGAGAACAGAACACAAATTCTCTGCAAAGGCAGCAAGTATTCACTTTTTAAAAATTTATTTATTCACTTTACATCTTGATCTTGGTCCCACATCCCACCTCTCCTCCAAAGCCCACCCTTGCAAATCTCTCCACTAACCTCTCCCCTTTTCCTCAGAGAAGGGGAGCCGCCCCCCCCAGGTACTACTCCACTCTGGAATATCCAGTTGTAACAGGCATTCTTAATGGCTAAGTCCTTTCCCTGACATCCTAAATAATATTTAGAACCATGACAATGTTAAGGCTATTTTGTCTTAATATTTGATATTGATGTGACAGTACTAAACAACCATCTATCTACCTTCTTTCCTTCAGTAAATATGTTCATCTTAAAAAATATAGAGTTCCCATAGTATTTTGTATATTAATGTGGGTAACAGTGTTTTAATTTTACAGTATGTGCGAATGTCTACATATGTTTATGTGGACAAGCTATATGTCATTGCCTCTGTAGGCCAGAGGTGGGGCATCCTATTTCCATGGAACTGGAATTAGAGATAGTTGTGAGCCAACTTGTGGGTGCTGGGAACTGAACTCAGGTCCTCTGAAAGAGTAGTTAACTACTGGACCACCTCCTCAAACCCTTATCTATAATATTTTATGTTTTATATAGACTTCAAGTTTCTCAAATATCTTGCCTAGGAACTGTAGCATAATTACAGAGTGGACAATAACTGTACAAATAATAATATCCTGATTGCTAATTCATTTCTCACCACTTTGTACTGAATGCTGTCTATATGGCAGCCAGAAGGACTCACCTGACTTAAGTGCTTAGTTTCCATATTGAAGTTATATGTACTATAAGTATCTTTTAGCTCTGTGTAGTGCAGACAAGATTTCTTTCACCCTCTCCTGTGTCCTGGGTACTTTGAATGGTACCTGGATGCACATGTGTTGATTAGGTCAATGACTTAATGGTTGAATTTTAGATATGGAGGTCTTTAACCCAAATTCTTAAGACTGGATCTCACAGTCTCCATTGCTGCCCCTGGGCCCCTGTTGAGACTTATCTCCAGTTTGGTACCCACTGAACCAGTGGGTCTGACTGGCTCTGCTTTATGACACACTACTGGCTAGTCATGGTCGATGATATTCTATCTTGCCTGTATTCTGGCTTACTCTCTGCCTACTTCATTATTGTTCATTTAAAACATCCCTTTCAGGGTCAGTTCATTACAACCCTTGTCTTGCATTCTGCAGACTCTTAAGCACGCATGGGAAAGACAGTGCAGGATTCATTTGCTGTGGGTGAAGACTATGCAAATAAGACATATCTATGCTTCCTTGTCAGGTCTGTTTCTCTAGGAAGTATCAATTCCAGCATTCAGATGAAACTCTCAAAAGCCTAAAAGTCCCTCGACCACATATCAGACAGTATGTGACTACATATTCCAATTGACTCTCAACACCCAGTGAGAAAATGCTTCTCACACCCTTGTTACATCCTTAAAAAATTACTGCCATCGCTAATGTCATTTTCTCACTGTACTGTGTGGTCTCCAGTGACTTTATGTGTACATGCCTTATCTCCCCAACTAAACTATAGGATTATAAGAGAAAGATTTCTCTCAGAGAGGGTCCTTAATGTTCCACAGCATTCATCACAGCAGACAGACCTGTGGCCGGGAGGCAGCTTCCGTGATCAGAACATAATTTTCTCTTTTTATGTTCTGAACTCTGGTGTCTTTATCAATAACACAGAGGCAGCCATTTCCATTTACTTTGCCGTAAGAGAAGGGTCATTGCAAATGAGTTTCTTCAGATGGTAAGCAATCGGCTAGTGTTTTCTGAGCAGCTGAGCCTCCGAACTATAGTAACTCATTATCAGTCTGTCACCATACCTCACTGAAGTTCCTGGGTCCTTTGAATGTTGGCTTAGCCAGTGTCTTTCTTTATCTGTAAAATTGTGCTTAACATATAGCTTGAAGTGGGCTGATAACCAAGACACATCTACAGTTATGAGAGCCAGTTACGGGAGGATAGGTCCCACAGAGACTCATTTCCTGAAGGGAACTGTGTGCTCAGGTTTCAATGCCTGCTGGCAGGCCACATGATAGTAGAAGAAATTTAGCTCTCTGCCTACAAGGAGGCAGGTTTCTGGTTCCAATTTCTTCAGGAAGCACTTGACCTTGGACAAGTCAGAAACCTCTTCCTGAGCTTTATTGTTCTTGCCGGTAAAAATAAACATGCAAATCAGATGTTATTACTTAACTATCATTCCTAGATATTGGCACTTCAGGATCCGAGTTCCTGGGGATTAAACCAAGCATTTTCTATTTGCATGAATCCACACCCACCATGATCCTGACGGCTCCATCAAAAATATCTGCTCCCTTCATATGCATGTTCAGCGACTTTTCTCCCAGTCCCCTGTGCCCGGCACGTTTCCTAATAAAGTCTATAATAAAAGTAAGCCTTCCCACTGATGTGTTTATAGTGTGAAAGATGTGGTTAATACCACCATGGCTGTACTGGATTAAAAAAAAAATACATACTTCTCTGTCTCACACCTACCTTTGATCCACAGCCTTTTGTCAGCAAATCTAAACTGTTACCTTCCACAGTGAGTGCCACCTCCTGAGGGATTGTGCCAAGTTCCATTAAGTGTAATTAGCACTCCTGTTGTTTCTCCCATATTGAGAGGGGGGGGGGAAGAGAGGGAGGGAGAGAGAGGGGAATAGAAAACAAACTGTCAGATTGCTGCCAACAGCATTGGTACACATCTAGACGCAGGAGACAGACAAGGGTCTTCATACACAGCTGGGAGTTCTTCACCCACACGTTCCTGGAGCTCAAGTATCACAGAGCCTCCTTTGTGGTTTCCCAGAAGAAAGCTTGACTTTCTGAGTAAGAGTTCAACAGCCAGCATGGGGTCTTCTGAACAGAAGGGCTGGGGAGCAAGGGAAGAATAATGATTCCCTGTCTGAAAACTGGCCCACAGGGGACCTGAAAGTATCTTAGAGCTCTTAATCTCATAACTCTCTCTTGGGGTCTCCCATGGGCATTCCTTATAAGGAGTACAAATCACATGACAGAATCAACATGCCTTATTTGTACATGTTCCTTTGTGTGTATACGTTACTAGCATTTGAACCCAATGCCTCATGAATGCTGAGCAAGCACACTACCATGGAAGTATATCCTCTTCCCTAGAAATAACTTATTAACAACCCATAAGTAGACAGAGTGTGTTCTCAGAGTACAGAACGATGAGAAATAGCATGCATTTTATTTTGATTATTGTATTCAATTACTTTTAACAAAACATTCCTAAGCATATATTATTAAGTAAAAGAAAAATAATCACTACTTTGCTGTCAGCATATTTAGCTCAAATTACACTACAGATTATCAAAAAAATATAGTCATACCAACCCTAAATATAGAAATGAGTATCATAAAAGGCTGAATAGCCAAAGCATGGTACCACTGTCAAAAATGTGTGTCCTTCTGCACCCCACTCCCCGACTGATTATAAAACAGACTTCCGAAACAAGTGAGTAGAGGTACCAAGCACTTCAGCCAGGAGTGGGCTGGTTTTGAATGTTTTGTGTGCAACTGTGATCAGTTTGGCTGGTAATTCTTTTTTCTTTCCCAGAGCTATTTCTTCTCCTTACTTCTTGCCATCTCCCTGGTATTTCTGCATTTGTCATTTCAATTACAGTACCACATACTATTTTTACACTCAGAAAGCAATTTCCAGAAACACCAGGGAAAGAGCAGTAAAGATATTAGGAGGTGGCACTTAAGACTGTGAGGATGGCTTCAGGAGGGTGGAACAAATTTAGGACATTTTTTATTTTAATCATCTATAAAGAAACTAATTCCATCCACCCATCTCCAGTTAAGTCCCACTTATGGTACTAAGCATCATAAAATTGAATAAAGTAATATTCTTTAGTGCCATGTCATAACTATTATATTATCCAAGTTAAATAGCTTAGCATGCCCACCAGCTTCTTGGAGATCCGAGGACAAAAGCAAGACATGTCCCAGCCTGGGTCACCCAAGGCAGAGCAAGCTGGTTAGTGGAGGCTTTCTTTTAGCCACTGCTTGTTGAATTTCCTGTTAGAAACAAGAAGTCTTATGCATCACAAAGACTCTGCATTTACAGAACTTACCTTCTGTCCCAAGCAAAAGGCTTTTTGTTTTTGACTTCTTGTTTTGTTCTGCTTTGTTTATTGATTAGATATGTGCATGCGTTGGTGCGTACATGATGTGTAAATGCACGTATGTAACTGTGCACGTGTATGATGTATAAATGTGTGTGTCCGTGTGTAAATGTGCATGTATGGGGAGGTGTGGATCCATGAGGGTGAGAGGTGGATGTTGAGCATCCTCCTCTCTGATTCTTCAGCTTATTTGGGGGGATAGGATCTTAGTGATCTTGGAGTTTTCCAATTCAGTTAGACAGGGTAAGCCCCAGGGATGCTTCAGGTTCGTGTTTCCACTTACTCATTGCCCACTCTTCTTCCTTAGTCAGAGGTTAAATTCCACACAGCATTACCTCCAACTAAAGAACTGTCTTCACAGACAAGGAAATATCATAGGAACCAGCAAGGAGGATGCTTGCTAGCTGCCTCACAGGCTAGTTTGCACTCGGCTACTTTTTCTTATACAGTTCAGAACCACCGGCCTCGTGATGCAGGTACCCACAATGGACTGAGCCCCCCACCCCCGACATCAAGTACTAATCAAGATACTACTCCATGCACATGCCCCCACAGGTCAATATGATCGAGACAAATTTCACAGTTCAGACCCCTATAGGCTGGGTTGAGCTGACACTTAAAGCTAACAAGGACACACATCTTTTCCCATGACTGAACCCTGCTCACCTGAGAAATGGCGCTCGGTGAATATTAAGAGGCATCTACCTTTATGGATAATTTTATTCCCTTTGTGAATGATCAGACTATGAAATGGGTGGAGGGTGATAAAGGGGAGGAAAATATTTCTTTTACGGAAATTCAGTAATTGAGAACTGGAAGTTAAGATTTTCCTGCCCCATTTCTTCCCAGTGCTTGCAAGCTAGCTGTGGCGGTGGAGGTGGAAAACCTTAGGTGCAAATTATCCTGTTGGTGACTAAGACACAGTTTGTATGAGAACCTTGCTTTGGAAGTGGAATATGAATTCAAACCCCATGGCCCACCTTTGCAGCAGCGGACCTCTAGTGCAAAGCTTGACAGCCCCACATTACTCTGTCAGCTCCAACTTGCTTCTTCTAGCCACACCATAATTGACATTATTATTTTTTTTATCTTCTAAAAAAATGACCTGCTCCTTCTGTGGGTAAAGCATGTGGTTGTGTGTATTTCTCAGCCTGGTTACAACAATCTGTTCTGTTCTCTCAGGAAAAAGGCCACTCTGGAAGGACTTGAGATGTATAGATTTGCTCCCTGAGCATCTATGAGTTCAAAGAAACAGGTCCTGGTTTCTTTGCTGAGCAGATTTTCAGACTTTAAGAGATCCAAGTGCAAGAGTCAAAGATCTTAAAGGCAAGTCTTCAATAGCCACCCAATGGTTGCGTTGGTTAATTTGACACTTTCTCAATGAGGAGGGCCTCAGCCAACAGAAATTCTCCCATTAGGCATGAGAATCATTCTGAACAACCCTGTTCTGTATCTAGAATTGAACACAAAGCTTTGCACATGCTGGACAAACTTTCTATGGCTGAGCGGCCCAAGCTCCTGAGGATATACGTTTAATCATGTTTTTCCATCTGGATTCCTGGTATTCTGTTGCTGTCTGTGGGACTCAGGGGAAAAGCTCCTTAAACATGTTATGCTTTTATTAGCCTAACTGTAGAGTGGGATTAATAACACTGGGAGGTTCTTCCGGTCATAGATAGGATTAAATGAGATGATGGTTAGAATATGGTTAGCGTCATCCTGCATTTTTTCAGCTGTTGAACTCTTTGTGTCATATTGATTTTGTATCTTTGATAGCCTCTTACTAGATAGATGCACATGGTCTCTGTGATTTAACCACATACTTGAGATTCTTACTAGTCTACATGATAGATCTCTATGAGGTAGCTACTTAGTGTCAAGGAGTGATGTATATCTTAGCTCAGCAAACTGTGATCCAATGCCCAACTTTTCTTAAAAAAATAATTTTACTGCTATGTTAGCTACACCCACTCATTTGCATATTGACCTTAGATATGCCTTTCCATTGCATCAGCAGAGTAGAAATGTCATGAAACAATATGGTTCAATATTTGCAATTAATACCTGAATAAAGTTTTCCAACTCTTGTTCCAGATCCAAAGAATATGATTTTCAATTCGATACTTCTATATGCCAGTCCATCAACATAATGATTAAACAGCCAGAACACTTACAAATAAGAACTTCCATGCAAACATCACTGGTTTAAGGATCCTGAGAAAATAAGATCATAAAAGGTGCTAGTCAAAGAGTAAAAGGAAAAAGTGTGTGTGTGTGTATGTTTATGTAAATATATATAATTTTATGTCTTTTTATGCCTCTCATTAGAAAAGAACAAGCTTCTAAGAGATAATAACAAAGTATAACAACATAAAATATAATGAGATCAAAGAAAAAACATCACATGAAAGTTAGACAGGACAAACCAACAACAAAAGGAAAGAATGCCAAGAGAAAGCACAAGAATGTGACACTTACTAATTTCTACTCTCAGGAGTTCTATAAAAATACTAAACTGGGAGTTACAGTACATGCACAGAGGATCAGGATCTGGTGCAAACCCATGCTGGCCCTCTGCTTATTGTTTTTGTCTCTTCTCTGTGAGTTCATGAGCTTTGCTCAGTTGATTGAGAGGGCCTTGTTTTCTTAGTGTCCAACCCCCCCTTGGCTCTTACACTCTTTCCTTGTCTTCTTCGTTGGGGTTTCCTGAGTTCTGAGGAGAGGGATTTGATGAAGACACTTCATCTAGAGTGTTGTATTCCAGGGTATCTATCTATCTATCTATCTATCTATCTCTATCTATTTATCTCTGTTTCTCTGCATAATGTCTGGGTGTAGGTCATTGTATTTGTTTTTATCTTATGCAGGAGGCTATAAGTATAGCAGAATATTATTAGGAGTCAATTGATCACTACGTTTTTACCAGTAATTTTGGTCTTACCCTAGATCTCTGAACTATCTAGTCTCTGGTTGTTGGCTACCACTACAATGTCCAATGTGGGTTCCGTCTTGTGGAGTGGGCCTTACGTTAAATCAGACATTGGTTGGTTTCTCTTACAAGCCTTATGCCACCATTACCGAAGGATGCTTTGCTAGCAGCCTTGTAGATGAAAGGTTTTGTGGCAGGGTTGGTGTTTAAGTTTCTCTTTTGGCATATCTCTATATAATGTTTTGTTTATATAAGATAATTTTATATATAAGAAACTATCAGTACCCATTGAAGTCACATTGATCACATGGAAAGAAACAACTCCAGGGTATATGTTTATTCAGACATGGCTAACCATCCATGCTGGTTCATGGAGCTGGCTCTGTGGATAAAGTACTTGGCCTGCTAGTATAAGAGTGAAAAGTTATATATTCAGCAGCCACATAAAATCTAGGTATCTGTGGCAGACACCTATAATCTCAAAAGTTGACAAGCAAAGAGAGGTATTACTTGAGCCAAGCTGAAAATATAGACAAGGTAGAACTGACAAGTTCTAATAAGAGGCCCTGATTCATAAATAAAGTGGAGGATAATCAAAGGAGATACCCATTGTCAACCTCTGGTCTTTATAAGCTTGTGCACATAAGTGTATGTGCATATGCCCACTTGACCCCACATATAACACACCAAAAATACATATGCAAAACACATAATGTGGAGAACAGATGAGGATATTAACTTCTTGTCTTCACATGCATGCTCACACACATACATCTGGAGGCACATAAGCAAACTCATGCGGGAATATTTGCACATGTACACTGCACCCACATCCATGTGAAAAAATTTTAAAATTTGTTTGGAATGACCTCATGAGCACTGTTTTCACACTGAGAATTTGTCATTGCAGAATGGCCTGTAGTTCTGCCCCTGAAAAGATTTTTACCAAAGGGAGAATAGGGAGAAAACTTCTGCTTCAGTGAGACCCAGCTGCATCTGTGGTCCTTTTCCAGCCTGAAGACTCTCTGACAAGACCAAAGGATCAATTGCATAAACATGGCAGCAGCCCTGAGGCCTTGAGCTTTGAGGATAAGAGGAATAGGAAGTAGGTCAAAGATGCTTTGTAAGGTTTCTGCCTAGTGTCTTATTTCCACCAGTATTTTCCCCTTTGCAGTGGCTACTGTTGTAGGACCAGCTGCTTGCTCTGAGTGCTGCACTCCAAGCAAATTGCATTATTAACTAGATTGTTCAGGGGAAGCAGGGCACTTCCACAGAATCCTCATGCCAAGGTCAGCAAATCTTATCTAAAAAGAGCCAGGTTGTAAATATTTTAGATTTTACGGGTCCTGTGGTTTCTGTTGAGTTTCTTCAGCCCTGTCAAGAGTACAAAACAGCCATGGACAATGAATAAATGAATGAGCATGGCTGTGTGCCAATAAAACTTTATTTATAGAAGTTGACAGGTTCCAGCCTGGGATGGGTGGTTTGCCCAAGTCCATTACATATAGGCCCTCCTTTGCTGGTGGCTTAGAGGGTCCATTGGGTATCCTGTAGCTCAAGACTATGCTTCATGTCTTCCCTTCTAACTTGTTGGTTTGGTATCTCTGGGGTTCAAGAGTAGCCATGTGTCTACTTCCAATAACTCCACAGAGTACATATGTCAGGCCACAGTTCTGTCAAAGCCACTCAGTGGTGACAAAAGGAAAGTTTGGTTTCTGCTGCATGCTTGGGGTCTAAGACACTTTGCAGTGCAATTGTGAGGAAAACATTAGACCAATACTGCAGGTTTCTGGAGTCCACAGTTTTAACTTCGTTGATGCAATTGATAAAAACCAACAGCAGAGAATCTTGTAATAGCACTCAATGACTGACTCACAGTTTGGCCAGAGTTTATCACATGACCCTAACCAGCCACAAGCATGTAACCCTACACGGTCACAACAAATAATGCTGAACACACACATGTATGTTAGCCTATAATGCATAGATTCCATCAATTACTTGATGTGCCCAAACTAATGGCAGATGTATTTGCTACTTATTGACGCTTATTACTGTAACACGACCCCTCACAAAAGCAAGGAAGGGGGACGGGTTTATTTGACTAATAGTTCTAAAAAAAAAAAAAAAAACTATGGTGGCAGTCCTCAATATGATCAATTGTGACCTCAACATGTGTTTCTGTTACTGATGAGTATATCACCTTCTTGGTCAACAGGGACAATGGGCAACACTTTCTATTTTAGAAGTTATGTTCCAATGAACACACATCTTTCCTTGCCACACAGATCTGCTGTTGTTAACTTGAATTACTTGACTAATGAAATCAGAAATAATAAGCCATTCCCAAATAGCCAACAAAAAAATATTATGTTGGGAAAAATAAATAATAAGTCATCTCCTCTTTCTTTATAGCTAACAATGGTGGTCCATTATAATTTCCCATGAAGTCGCAAACAGTCCATGGTAAACTCACTAATAAAGCTGCCCCCTTTAGGAGAACTCTTATTTTTATGGCTCTTTCCTTAATCTGACACATAATTGGTCTGGAATCATTTTATTTGATGCATACTGAAGGGTTTAGTTTTGGTGCATTTGAAACAGAAGAATGCTTAATGAAGTTTCTACAGAAGTTTTTACAGAAAAACGACACAGGTGTATACAATGTGTTTTGATCATATCCATCCCGCATTCTCCACTTCAAACTCTGCCTGGGCCCTTTCACTCCTATGACGCCCCCAACCAGCTTCATTGCCCCTTCTTATTTTTTTTTATTCTGATTAGTGATGCTGATTAGATTCTAATTAGTGATGCCTATACTCATGTGGGCATAGGGCTGTCCATTGAACACCATGGCGCCATGGTCAGTGGCCACACTCCTGAAGAAAACTACTTTTCCCCCAACACTCACTAAAAACAATCTAGTAGTAGGACCTTCTGAACCCCTTGTATATCTGTGCTGGAATTTTTAACTCTGTTGTACTGATCTTGTGCAGATAACCACAGCTGCTATGATTCTGTGGGTATTAAGTCCAGTCAGGTAGAGAAGACACTATATTGCAGAAGTCTTCTATGTCTTCTGGTGCTTAAGCCTTTGTACCCACTCAGCTCGGAGATGCTCCCCGAGCCTCTGGGAAACGATTGTCATACAAGGCTTTTCATTTTCATAGAGAGCTGCACAGCGGTAGCCCCTGCCCTGCACCTATGTCCTGAGCATCTTCTCTGGGAGAAGCTTCCTCTTGGCCTTCCATCTTCCTCTGATCTGTGCAGTCACCACAACATGCCTGGCTCCCTCTTGAACCAACTTCCAAACCACACACATCTGGTTGAGTGTTTTGTAAACTGCAGAATGTTAATTATATCTGTTATTAGCTCTGTTGGCCTGGTGCTGCTCCTTTCATTGGTCAGAGATCTACATTACACATGATTCACCTTTGTTTTTCTTGAGCATTGGAGCAAGCACATGGGAGTGATTATAACTAGCCACTGCCCTTCGTTTGTGTATGGACTCTGATGACACAAGGGCACAGTTTCTGTGTTGCACAGAGCATGCTTGCCTTGGTGGTGGTGGTGGGATCTCAGAATGTATCCAAAACAAGCCTAATACCCACAGTGAGAGTTGGCTGTCCATTTTCTATTAGGTATCACTAAGATGGCATTTAATAATAATGAGGCCAATAATAATGCCAAGAACTCACATAGCACTTACTTATATCCCACACTGTCCTTTAATGAAGTTTAGTATATGCATTATTGTATGTCACTCTTGAATATTTTACGTACTTGTATAAGGAGGGTACTCTTTCTATATTATTCTTCTCCTCATTTCTTTTAGAGAAATCAGGATCAGAGACGGTAGGCAAAATCTTGCTGCCACATAGATAAGAAGGAACAGTGCATCTGGGAGTCTCATTCCTAAGGATGAGACACTCTTCATTCGAAAGGGGGCAGAGGCAGCTCACCCTTCCAAAGATGTATTTTCAGAGAGCCCACACCATGTTTGTGCAGTGCTCCTGATCTGGCAGGGTGCTTTGATTTTATTGGGCAGCACTTCCAGGGCTGATGGGGGGGGGGGGCGGAACACTAAGAAAAGAGCCAGTTTTCTTCCCTCACTGTAAAAGGTGAGATGGCTCCCTGCGGTGCTGAAAAGAATTGTAGGAGATTTACTTGGGGAAGTTATCCTCCCCTGCCCTCCCCCATCCCATTTCTACGATGAGTTATTATGGTACAAAAAGCAGGGAGAATCTTTGCTTCAAGGTGAAAATATTTAGACAAAATATTACCACAGGAAAAAGTTTATGTTAAGCGTCAAGGTTAAAAAGAAGCAAGTGTCAGGTTTAGGATGTTGTGCTTCACGCTCACTGTCTTGCCTGAATGTTGGCTGGCCAGCTTTTCCTGTAATGGGGCAGATAATTAATATTTTTGCCACACTGTTTCTGTCACAACTACTCATCCTTATTGTTGTTAAGCAAAAACATTCATAGACAATGCAGAAACAAATAGTGTGGCTCCAGTGCACTAAGCCTCCATCTTAGACATTGCACAAGAAGAGAGGTTGGGCCTCCACACCTTGGTTGCTCTTGTCTTAAAGTAATACAGAGGAAGATGCCCGCTCTAACACTGGCCAACATCCTTGGACCCCTGTGAGCCATAGTCTTTTTAGCTGTGAATGGAAAAAGTTACTGCTGAATGTCTTGCTTTTCCTGGTGCTGTGACTAAATGCCCTGACAAAAGAAACTTCTGGGAGGAAATATTTATTCTGATATTCACAGTTCAAGGATATAAAGTCAGGAAAATCAACATGGCTGTCCTTGAAATAATTGTTCACATCACCTCCACAATCAGGAAGCCTAAAGTACTATGTGTCTTCTGCTCATTTTCTCCGTGTTTTATACAGTCAGGGATCTGACCAAGAGAATGGTGCCACCCATAGTGGACAGATCTTCACAACACAATTAACTTAGTCATTGTAATTTCCCAGAGGCATGTCCAAAATCCAGACTGTATACTTTATCAAGCTGACACTTCAGATTAACCACCACATGTCCCTGTGACCTTAATCCTGGGGAGCAGAGGTTTAGCAGAAACTCTAAACTTAGCGGAAATAGTTCTGTGTTGCCATCTTCTGCGTCTCTGAACTCCTTTTCTTCTTGTGTCTATGTTCTGCTCCTTGACAAAAGAAGCCTCCTACCTAGTGATGGCTCCCTGAGATTTTTCTGCATGCTTTTTGATTGTTCTAGTCTAAGATAAGCATTCCTTACCCTTTCAGAAGACCTTTCTCAATTGCTGTATTGGAAAGAAATTCTTAAATCATTGGTAGGGCACACAGATTGTCAACACTAATCTCACTTGCTGATAAGTTGGATAGACCTTTGTAAGCTTGTTTGTGACTGACTCTTTAGTCAATGCCATTGCTTTGTGGTTATCTCCTAAGATGCACCCTCTGGCATGCCTTTGATCTCACTGATTATCTCTAAGGGACAGAGACTTTAGAACTTTCTTTGGAGCCTGCACTGTGCAAAGCTATGCAGGGCTGACATTTTATTCCTGGTTTTGTAAATGAGTATGGTCCTCAGCAAAGACCTTAACTAGAATTCGGAGGCCCCAAGAGACTGAGAAGTAAGAAAGTGTTTTCTTTTCCCCATCAGGGTTTTTACACCTCCTGAAATCGAAACCAGATTTGTCTGCTCTGAAAGGCTATCACACCTGAATATCTTTTCTGCTTTTGCCTTTCTCTGGTAGAAAACAGGCTTAGCCAGGTTAAGTAAATCATTGCTTACCTCCTGGTAAGCTGCTGTCCTAGAAATCCACATACTAAAAGTAGTGTTAACTCCTGAGGGGAAGAGTGGAAATCCACTTCAGACTCACACAGGGAAGATTTGGTTTGGAAGTATTTCATGGATTTCAAATGTTACCAGAAGGAGGGATGGTGAAGTGGATTGGGACTGGGAGTGTGGAGTAGTGGGAGGAGGATGGAGAGGAGGAGCAGAGGGAAAGAGCACGGAACAGGAACAGCCTTAGCACCTTGACCTTCAACCCTACTTCTTAGATCACCTCCAAACCAAGAGACTCCTTCGCACTTCATTTTTCATAGAATTCTTTAGGATTCCTCCAGAGAGAGCTTCAGATTCCTGAGTCCTTTGTCTTAATTGCTTTTTACCCCATCCATGGCCACAAATACCCTGGCCACATGCCCTGATCCTAACTTATCTTATTTTCTTTTCTGCGTTTCCCACTAGTACCTAAATATATTGAGATCAGAGACTTATTTAGAAAAGTGTTTGATCTGTACAGTACATGGTGAGACTTGTGAATAAAGAAGAGTATAGTTAAAGGATGATAGCCTTTAGCATTTTACAACTCTCCTAAGGGATAGAAGTGAGTTGTGTTTGCTGAGGTAGGTCCTTTGTTGACTGAATGGATGCTTCATGGTTTGAGACACATAGGCCAGGTACTTCTGTGTTTCCAAGTTTGATCATAGACAATCTTGGTCTTGAGAGAAAAGGAATCTACTGTGAGCAGGGAAGACAAAGCCCAAATGACAGCAAGCATACTGAGTACTGGCTGGTTTACAAGGCTGTGAGCACAAGGGCTGATCTCAAGTTTGGCATAAGAAATAGGGATCATTTCTCTTACTGAAGTTTCCGGCAAGAATTTGAGATCATCAGGCATGATGGATGTGGTCAGAACTGAAGACTTGCATTTCTTTATTTTCACTAAACACTGAAAACACTATAGGTCATCTCAGACTTTAGGGATAACAGATATTATTCCATCCTTATATTCATGTATACATACGTTTCAAAGAGGAATAAAGTAAGGAGGAAAGGGGAGGGGGAGAGATAGAAACAGTGAGCGAGACAGGGCAGAAATAGAGACAGGACGGAACAAACATAGATTGATTTCTGGGCTCCTGAAATCATGCATTACTAGTCTCCTGAAGCAAGATGTATTCTGGATGCCAGGCTTCAGGACCAGGTGATACTTTCCCAGCAAGAATCATGGGCTAGCTAGCTCATACACAATACAATCCAGGATCTAGATTTAATGTAAGAATGAAACCTATTAAGTCCTGTGGCTTTTGATTCAGAGGGTTGATGCTAGGCATCTGTTGTTGGATGTCATTCAGGTCAGATGTCGTCTTTGCTCTCCTGAATCTGCCATGCTGATGGAAGTTGCTTGTTTAAAGAGAAAGGACAATGTGGGATGGAAGGAATCGCACATACAGGAGGTGGGGAAGAGGCAGGGGTAAGGGAGCACAGTCAGTCTTCCTCTATGCATGGTGAGAGACTTGAGTCTATTTTACACAGAGAGGAAGTAGGAATCATGGATGACATAAGAGAGGAGGGTACCATGTGAGGTTTTAGAGGCCTATCCTGAAGACAGGATGAGTATAAAAGAAGTGAAGAGGTCTTCACAGCATTCACAGTGCAGATGGTGTCAGCCATGTGCCTTTTAATGCACATTTTGAACTGAACATCTGTCTGTCTGGGGACATGTCTGGGGACCATGGGGGACATTTCCCCTTTTCTGTCATTATTATCAGCACTCCCCATCTCCAGCTCAGAACTTTTCCAGATGGTTCAAGTGTGGTACCTTAAAGACACCTTGACAAAGAACTTGAGATCCTCTTGGGTCAAATCTGGACTATTTCAGAATCCTATACGGAGTCACATATACAGATCTCAATTCCTATTGGTATAGTACTTGTCAAACATGCATAGAAGCCTGAGGTGGATTCCCAAAACAGTATAAAAAAATCTGTTGATGCTGCATACCTATGATTCCAACATTTGGGAAATAGAGGCAGGAGGATTGGAAGTTTCAGGCCAGTCTCAGCTAAGTAGCAATTTCAAAACCAGACTGTGCTACATGAGATGTTACCTCAAAAAATAGATAAATAAGATAAATAAAATGTAGACAATGTCCTTCATCCCTTAATTTTCTGTGTGTGATACTATTGATATCAACATGAATGCTTATAATTATTATCAATGAGAAGCGTAATAATGGCTATTGGGTTCCAAAGGTAGTTTGGTACTTGACACTTGCCATCTCTTTGTTTTGTCTTGTACATACATAACTATGACCTATCTGGATATAAGGAAGCTGAACTTCAGAGAAAACAATAGACTTGAAATTATACAGTTCACAGAGAAACATCCAAGGAATTTATCTTATTGATCCACTTATCCTGGGATGTTATGGGGTAGTTTGGGGAAGTCCTTGGCAGGATGTTAACCACAAAGTAAGTACTTGATAACTCTCATGTTATAACTCTCATTGCAGATTTCAAATATTTATGACCTTGGAATGAATTCTAAGGAGAGAAAATTGAAGGAAGTGTTTGCATCTGATTTCTTTTCCCTAATGATCTCACTGTACCCGTGGGCATTCCCACTTTTGTGTTTAATCACAAAATCTCAGGCCCAGTGTGGCTGACAGGTAATTTCTTTAATACAGTTGACAGAGATGGATTACATGGAGGTCCCTTGGATTCGGCGTCTTTGTGTGCATGTGATAAGACTAGATTAGAGTCCTCTGGGTCTATGCTTCTCTGATATTATACACTAATAATTCCCATGGTAATAGGGATCATCTTAGTGGTCACACATATTCTGGCCAGATTGAATTCACCAGTTTTGAAGAAACCCTGCTACATTTATTATACCTTAAGAAACATCTGGGCTCATACTGGTGCAGTAGAATCATAAATCAGTTTCATCCTTGGAGTTAGGCTTCATTATGCAATTTAGTCTTTAAATATAGTTGTTTCCTAATACCTCTGGAAATGCTCAGAGATGTGCACATATATGGAGACACTAAATTGCTTTTTAGATTTTAAAGTCATTTTGTGGGCATGGGAATATCTGAGCATCCTTCAGTGTCTCTTTCCTTTCTTGAGACTCTTGGTACATAGTGGTTCATGCTTAGGTATTGGCATTCCTTGTCCTGTCTTGAGTGAAGGTCCAAAAGCCTAAGGTTGACTCTGCTTCTCTTTCCTTTCCTCCTGTTGAGCATATCTCAGGATGCAGCCCTGATAGGTCCTTAGTGCACTTTAGTGGGCACTGAGAATTACAGTTTCAAGTGTGTAAATAAATATGATGCAGTGAATTAATGCAGAGGCATAATTACCACCTTTTTCCTAATGTTGAAAAATGGAAATAATTCCTAAGACAGACAGAATATTGGGCTCTGTGTGTGTGTGTGTGTGTGTGTGTGTGTGTGTGTGTGTGTTTGTGTGTGTGTTCCTAATGGGAAATGGTTGCTTTTGGCTGTCATGCACAAAGTATCTTTCACAATGGCCTAGGCAGAATCACAGGATTCTGAGACTTAACTGACACTCTAAGCAAAAGAAATCAATGTGTATTTATGCAATTCCTCTTCGTGAAGTAGCTCTGGATAAGTGTGTGAGGAAGGACACCTTTTATTTTAGGGTCTTACCACCACCACCAATGTTTTCTATGTGGGATACAGAATATTTTGCTAATAATAGGAAAACTGTCTTTTATTCGCTGACATATGTATATTCATGTATATGATACATTTTAGCATACCATGATTACCCTCTCTTACACCCTCCACCTCCCACCCCACCCTGGATTTCCTGTTCCCCAGCTTCTCCTCTCATATCTCCTTTTAGTGATCTGACAAGTTTAAATAGGTCGTTTTCATGAGCATATGCAATAAGTAATTTTGAACTAGGACTTAAAAGTCTGGGAAAGGCGTATTGTTGTGAGTTCAAGAACAGCTTAGACTACAGAACAAATAGAGGAAGGGGAGATAGGGAGAGAGAAAGAGAGAGGAAATGAGGAAGGAAGAGTAGGAAGGAGAGAGGCTAAAAAAATCACCTGATTTAGCATCTTGAACAAAAACACACCTCAGCCATTGGATCCTGGAAATGGACTTTGATTGCAGATCTGGAGAAGTTAGCCTATGTAATTTAAGCTAAAATGAAGGCACCATAGGACATATTCCTGTATTTCCATTGGCTTTCTAAGCCTTGCCTGGAAATGTCCTGATATTGTCTGAGTAGAGTTTTATTAAAAACCCCAGAGTTAAGATTTGCATTGCAATTAGCTTCAAAATGCCATTTGAAGAAAGCTTTTAAGTGCATGTTGTCAAGGTCTAATATAGACCCTAGCTGAAATGATGCAAGAAGGAAATAGTGTGCATGCGCGCACGTGTGTGTGTGTGTGTGTGTGTGTGTGTGTGTGTGTGTGTGTACACTTTTATCTTGCCCATTTCGAAATGCTCTTTTATATTCTAAGCAAACAAGGTTAACAGATGTATGTTGTAGACTTATGCAGCGAACACTAGGTCCTCACACCAGTTTTCTCTTCTATCCTGAGCCAAGTATACCCACAGTAAATGCCATTTCTGCAACTGCACACTTCCCTCTTGCTGTTCCTTTGGAAGTTTTGGTCCCTCCAGATTGCAAAGGATATGAGATTGTACAGAACATTCTACAAGACAACTCAAGAATAGTCCTGAGGTGGCTGCTAAAATGTACAAGTTTTAGAGTTGGGAGGGAGCCTTTGGGAGATGTTTAGGGAATCTGAGTTAGCAGGCAGGTAGGAATTGGAGGAAACTCTTTTGAGACCCTTGCAGCCTAGGGAATATGACACATCTCCAGTGGAGGGTTGGTTTAGGAGGCTCCAGTGGGAGGTGTATCACTGAACAGAGTGAAGTGTTTCTAGCTACAGATGTCTAGAAGGGTGGCAATCATCACAGAACCCTACCCTGCTATGCAGACCCAAAGTAACTCAGGTTACTCAGTCCTAGGAAAACCTTACCCCTAAACACTGTCTCATACTCACATCTAACTTGCAAGAGAACATAGATATGGTGATGTTTTTCACTATCTCTTAATTTATAAACTAGCCTACCACTGAGAGAGTGGTACCCAGAATAGGTTTTAAATTGCTGGTGAGGGGAAGGTCACCAGCTCCCATGTTTTCCACAGATACCTGCAGGCAATTCCTTGCAAAAATCTAGCAAATCAAATCAAATACAATACAATTTTATTTCTTCCTTCCAGCTTTCTGGAAGAGTCTTTCTACAGTCTATATCTTGATTACCTGCATTTCTGGAATAGACTCAACCCAAATGTATAAGAAAAATGGATCATTATCCTAATTAAAATGGAAGTCCACTGGGCGGGACATCAATTAATGACTCAAATGTAGCAGTCTCCCTTGAGTAGTGACAAAACCCCAAGATTTCATAGAAGGCCACTGAGAAACACAAAAGCATTGATCAACCTGGTGAGCCCAGAACAATTAAATGTGAAATAAAAATCCTTTCAACCCAGCCAACTCGCCTTTGCCCTTGTTTCCTCATTATTGGTGAAATTATTACCTGATTGGTCAGGTAACTTTTATTTTATTTTATTTTATTTTATTTTATTTTATTTTATTTTATTTCTTTCCTATGTGAAAGTCCAAGCTTCATAGCATTGCCAGAGGACAATGTATGGAAAGGGCTAGTGTACAAGAGAAAAGCAGGGAGGCTGTCTGAGCCTAGAGGAGAGTTCAATGTGGGATACTGTGTACTTGTCTTGTCACTGGTGCATGCCACATGACAGAAGTAACTGAGAAGAGAAAGGACTCATTTAACTTGCAGTTTCATGTCAGGGAGTGCATGGCTATACTCACGGCTCTGGAAGCATAAGGCTGGGATTCTTTATGTCTTGGTATCTCAGGAATCAGAGCGCTTGGGCTGGGAGTAGAAATAGCCTCAGCCACCCCAAGGCTTGTTTTTATGGTCATGAATCTAGCAGCCATGTTCACAGGATTCCACAACCTTTCCAAACAGTAACACCTAGATACAGAGCTAGTATTCAAAACACATGAACATGTTTGGGGACATTTTATACTCAAATCATAACATCCAGCTACTTAGAAACAAGTATGATATGAAAAATCAAATATTTAATTACCCAGGAGTCTATGTCCTTCCATCAGACATCAGTGTGAAGCTGGGCACTCCAAGCCATTGAGTGCTAAGTCTCTGTAGAGTAGGTACCACTGTAGTATAGACTCTGTTCCTTTCACCATATTCAATTCTTGAAGAAGGGTGCATCTATTCATGCACTCATATGCACAAGCAAGCAAGCACACACACACACACACACACACACACACACACACACACACACACACACAAGCATACACACACTTCTCAGTTAATTGCCCTGAGAAGGGATCACAGATATATGTTGTATGCCCCCTTTTCCTTAGGATCCTGATGACCAGTCCAATCTGAGGAGTTTCCTAGCACTAGCATTTAATGAAAATAGGATTCCTTACCCAAAATAGAGAAAAGCATTTCTTCATCATTGTACCAACTGTTTATAGCCAGCATCCTTTTCCTAAGGAAACTGTCTTCTATCGCCTTCTAGTTGTGTATGTATGTGTGCCTGTGTGTGTGTGTTGAGAGTGGGGGATAAATTCCTGTGGAATCCAGAGGACAACCTTGGATATAATCCTTGACAGGCCCTTTTATTTATTGGCTTGGATCTCACCTAGTAAGTGAGGCTGGGGGCCACTGAGCTTCAGGGATCTGCCTCTCTCTATTTCCCTAATGTTGAGATTATAAGTGGAACACACCTAGATTTTTTTTATGTGAATTCTGGGAATTGATGTCAGGTCTTCCACTTGCTAAGCAAGTACTTTACCAACAGAGCTATCTCTCCAGCCTCACTTTTACTGTTGAACAATATGTTTTATTTATTCTTTGAAATTTTTATATATGGATCCAATGTATTTACTTATAAACTACTGAGTCCAGATAGCACAGTCTACGTTCATATTGAAGTCAGGTCTTCCAGTAGGGCATAAGCAACCTACCAGTAATCATAACCCTAAGAAAAGTGTTGCTAGTCTCTCAAAAGCTGTTAACTGCCAAGAGGTCTTCATGGAGGAGTAATCCTCTCTGCCATCCACACCGGAATTTTTACCTGGCTTGATCTTATGCAGGTATTATGCAGGGAACCACACTGCTGTTAGTTCATGTGATATGTCATTAACACGGAATTTTATTGCAAAAATAAATTTCTTCAATGTTCGGTATTTGATTAGAGAAGTCATGCAGGCCATGTGACACTGGAAATTACATTTGTCCCTCTTTCCAATAAGAACTAAAATCCATTGCCGGCAAAAAACATAATAATCACAGCATTTCCTGGGTGCTTTCGGATATGCTGTGACAAATGGCACCTCTTGTTGTGCAGTCGTCCTCGTGGTTTGTAATACATCGCTTAATGAATTGATCACAGTGGAATGTAAAGATGGAACAGCATTTATTTTGTGTGTTATATTGCATATAATTTTGAAAGTTGACATTTATGACCATGGAAGCTGTTATTTTACATATCATCTTCAAACCATATCAGCCTTAAACACATTTAAATTTAATAAGCAAGTAGATTAGATTTGCTTTTAAGCTAGGCATATCATTACAGTGCGTGCTTCCACCAGGAAAGCAAGCTCATGATTAATACTGTCTTTTAGTTGTGTTAAAGAAACAAAAATCATAAAGAAAGGGGTTAAAAATGAAGTTGAAATAATTAAGTATAAAATCCAAAGAATATTCTTTAGTAGAAGACTCTTTGCATAGCCCTCAAACCATTGAGGCAAAGAGATCTGATCATTTTTATTAACCATCATTGGGCAACTTGGAGGCTGAGTATAAGCCTTGGGAAGAAAATGCAAATTCAGTAATAGGAACATCATTGTGGTGATAATTTATTAAATTTCTTGAGCCATCTCCCTCTGAGGAGGGCAGCACAAATGGCCCTGGTGATTAATTTTCAAGATCGTTTAACATTTTATTAGAGGGAAACAGTTTTTAATCTATTGATGTCCTGTCTCTACTAGTCCGTAGATTGTTGTCCAAACCAGGGAAGGAGTGTATAAACAGAGAGGGAACAGTGCTAAGGAGCAGACCCAATACAGATGCTGCAGAGCTCAGTATCCCTGGGTTGCTATGGCATAAGTTTAGTATTTTGGTTAGGCCACTGGAGAGTGATGCAAGCAGAGAATTTGTTAATGAATCTTCTATTGGGGGAAGCACAATATTCAGGAAGGGGGCATATTTGAGAGGATTTGTGGGGTTGGGGACTGGAATGAATCCTGAAAGTGCTTATACAAACATGAGTTACAGACTCAAATAAGACAGGGACCAAGATTGAAATGCAAAAGGGTAGTGAATCAACAATCACTGGGAAGCTAAAGGTTGAAGAGCTAAGACATTATCTAGATGAAGACTATGCAAAATAATAATTAAATGTCAGATGAAGTTCTGGATAGGATCATGAGACAACAAAAGAGGGATAAGTGGGCAAACTCTGCCACCACAATGCACTCTGTAGTCTAGTGTACAGTGCTGTGTTGATGGCCATTTACTGGTTCTTGTCTGTGCTGTGGATAAGGTATTAGCATGGGTGGATGCAGACTGATGTTTTCTGGATTATGTTTTTGCAACTTTTCTGGAGGTCTAGAAATATCCCAAACTAATGACTTAAAAAAAAGAAGAAAGAAAAGAAGGAAGGAAGGAAGGAAGGAAGGAAGGAAGGAAAGAAAGAAGGAAGGAAGGAAGGTGGGAAGGAGGGAGGGAGGGAGGGAGGGAGGGAGGGAGAGAGGAAAGTAAAGAAAAAGAAAAGAAGAGAAAAGAAAAAGCAATTGAGGGAAATTATGGAGATTAATTAGTAAGAAAATCCAAAGTTCATCTGCCTTTAGACCATGTCACACACTGGCTGAGAATTATATGAGACAACAGAGGACAGCATGTTATGATTTGTGTGGAATGAATGCCCTGCAGGTTGACAGAGCAGTTGGCAATACCCTTCCCTAAATACATAACACGTGTACTTTTCCCCTCTAATCTGTGAATATATGTGGCTCCAGAACAAAGAGCGGGGAATCTTCTGGTGTGCAGATGGATTAGCTGTGGCCATCTACTTGAGATGGGGACAATTATCTTTAATTGCCTACATGGACCTAATACAGTAAATAATGCAAGGCACTAAGTCTGGGAGGAGAAAAATGGCTGGGAATGTATGAATGATGCTTTCTGATAAATCTTGACACACCATGGTAGACTTTCTGATAGAAGGAAGCCATGAGCCATGAAATGCAGGTAACTTTTAACATGTGGAGAAGACAAGACCACTAGTAAGATTTACTTAATAAGATTTTTGTTACATTTCCAGAATACTGAACTACAAGATTATGACTTGTACTGGTTCAAGCCACTTCACTTTTGGTAATTTGTTATGGTAGTACTTCCCGCCCCCCCCCCTGCCCTGAAAAATAAATCCAGGCAAGTAGGCCATACAATAGTGAATACATATGTAATTCTTGTATGCATCAGACACTCAAGCTTTTTACATGCATTGCTGCCATTAACACCATGAAGCAGGTACCTTGTTATATGGTTTTGTGGAAGGAGAAAGAAATAGGAATGTGCTTCCTTGAACATAGCATCTAGAGATTGTGGGTGATGGGAAAGAGGACTAATCCAAGTTACAAGTTTCAGCCTGAAATGTGTGGAAAGAGATAGTCTCAAAAAAATTTCAAAGGATAATCACGATGAAGATCCTGGTACTAATGGTGATAGAGACACTAATGATGACGATGACAATGGTGATAGTGATAATCATGATAGTGATAATGAGAATGTTAGTGGTGTTGAAAAGGCCATGATAATGATTGCGGTATTACTGATGGTTATGAAGAGTATAACAATGATAGTAATGGTGGCTGTAAGGGGGGTCATGGTAGTAGTGATAATGATATGATGGTGATGATTAATAGTGATAATTTGGTGAAGGTGGAAATGTAATGGTGATGACTGAGATGATGATGACGATGATGATGATGATGATGATGACTGGGAAAACACATCTTTAGTGTTTGACAGTTATAAGTGCAGATTTCAGCAATGTTTCATTGCACTGTATTTATTTACTGGCTGCTTTCTACGTGGATAAATTATTTTTTTAATTTGCAATACCAGTATACATTGCCTTTTTAATGTATTTCAATTTAAGTAAAGAGCATGATAAGATATTAATCAATTGATCATTAACCATGTGACACATGGGGACTTGAATGACAGTGGCAGTGGAACAGTTAAGATTTGGGGGAATACACCCCTTGAGGACTAAAAGTTAAAGACTGCTCTTTCTGCATGTGAAGCAGATGGTCATCACTAATCTGCAAGGCTTATGGGTACCTTTTCCTAGAATGTACTTTTATTTTCAGTTGAAGTACAACAGTTGTGGCATATGTATGAAGTACCATGTGACCCTTCCATGCATGTGTCCAAGGTATGACAATTGGGAAGTCTAGCCATCAGATAGTCATGTCTCTGTCTGTGCTGCAGCCATCTTTGATCCACTCATTTAGCTCTTTCTGTACCAGAAGTTAGCAGTTTTTGTTGCATTTAGAAAGCAAAACGAAGACAACTAAGACACATTTTCAGTCTCAAAGTTTCACTGGGATGAGCAAAGTTCATCACTCCTTAATTTGCTGTTTGCTTTGCCAACATTCTAGCAACAATACCTTTAAATGTCTGTGTTCTATACTTGATTAGAAAGGCTTTTCTTTGTATTCATCTCACTGTGATCTGTGCCTCGAATTGTTGGGCTAGCCATGCAAGGTTTTGAGTGTTTATTCTGCTAATGGTTCAGTTTGTATTTGATGGCATTTGATGAAAGATGTCTCCATCTAGACAGGAATGTCTTAAGACACTTTTCAGTGCCCAGCCCTGAGAGACACATCTCCCTGAGACAAACTGGTTGTGTTGTGGTAGCAGTCTTAAACTATTCCACCCAGGAACTAGTTTGCAGCAATTCTGTCTACTCTGTAAGTCACAGATCTGAATGAGATTGTCATCCTGTGTGACCTAAGGCAGGTGGCTGCCATCTGACATTTGCAGGGCCAAACATGGTAATAGACTCACAAGCCCAGGTTTGAGCCTTACTGAGTACCAGAGATGCCCATGAGCTAACAAAGAGTGGCTTGTTTGTAGCTCTTATAAGCAGGCATTAATATACTGCAAAGCTTGATTTTGCTTTTATTCTGTTCCTTGTAGCATTATCTAAGGACATTCTTTTACATTCTCAGCATCTTAAATCTTGCAGGATGATTTTCTCTAGTCTCCCGGAGAGTATTCCACAGCTTCATTGATTACTGTTGTTTCGTTTGGACCAATTCTTTTTTTCTGCATCTTCTCCCTCCTCCATTTTTTACTTGAGCAAAGAAATGAGAGACACATATCAGGTTAAACCAGCAATTTTAAAGCCTAACTCAGTAGCTCTATGTTCACAATGATGGTACTGGTGTTGACTCAAATAATTCATTTTTGTTGCCTGTGTATGTGATGTAAATTCTGTTCTCATGGTACTGGTCATATGCTATTTGTTCTCCCATTCCTCCCTAAAGCTTTCCAAGGGGTGCTCCTTCCCCCTCTCTCACATTTCCAATCTCCTTCTTTCTTCCTTCTCTCTAGCCCACATTACCAGTGACTTGCTTAGCCATGCAAAATCACAAAGCATCTTTTCTTCAGACCACTGTGAGCATTGATAGTGCAGGTCCCCGAAGGCCTCACAGCTTTGCAAATATTTATTAAGTATCAGCAGAGCCAACAAAAGTATACTGGGATTCCTAAATGTGTGAGCTCACTTTACACTAACAACATGCCTGAGCACTGAAGATGCTATTCCCGTGTGTGTGTGTGTGTGTGTGTGTGTGTGTGTGTGTGTGTGAGAGAGAGAGAGAGAGAGAGAGAGAGAGAGAGAGAGAGAGAGAGAGAGAGAGAGAAGTGTGTTCATGACTCTGAGTACTGGAAGCATGGCGTAATGAGTGTATAGAAATCAAAGAATAGCTTCACATTTTGGTCTTTACCTTTCTCATTTTTAGAGACAAGTTGTCTTTATCATTGGCTATGGTATGCTCCAGTCTAGCTTGCCCACAAGATTCTGGGTATTCTCTTTTCCACACCTCCTGTGTTCTTGTACAAGTACTGGGATTTACAGATGCATACTAGAAAGTTTGGGTTTACACGGGTTTTAGGGATTCTAACTCGGTTTCTTAGGTTGTGTACTGTGAGCTTTATCCACTGATCCACAGACTCAGCCCAGGTTTTCCTCATTTAAAAAAAAAAATTAGAGTCCCTGACTGCAAAGAGCACATATTTATGGAGGGGACAATTGTATATGTGTTCACCCAAGTAAAACAAATAGCAGATACATTGCCATACTCCCATGCATATACATACATGTGCATATACATATTGTGCAAGGGAAAGCCATGCTGAGATGGGGAGGGACTGGAGAGAAGAGGTACTTGGCCTGTTTTTAGTATGGGTGTTTTCTCCAGTAGCTAACATATGGAAGGATGTGTTGAACAAAGAGAATAACATTTGCAAAGAGGAAGGAAGGTGAAATTCTGAACCAGAGTTAAATAGACAAAAACAAATACAGTTCCAGTGGCCTGCAGAGGGAAATTGAGTGATCCGAGGTATCCAAAGTCAACATTTTAGTCTTTGAAAGTCAAGGATGGAATTTAAGGAGAATTTCCAAGAAGTGCTATCAGCAGTGTACACCAGAGCCACCTTGAGCAGCCCAGTTGCTTCATCTTCTAGGTACCCAAATTTGTGAGCAGCTACTTTTCTGTCTAGCCCAGTAGATTTTCCATTGCTTCTTGAAGCCTGTCTTTAATTAGGGTTTTCTACTTTCCTTGGGCTGCTGGAGAGAAGTGTGTTGTTTATTCAACCACCTGGAACTGGTGTTCTGCTTCAGAATGAAGAAGGAAGATGAGGAAGAGGAAGAAGAGGAGGAGGAGGAAGAGGAGGAAGAGTATGAGAAAGAATTTGACCCTGAGCTCCCATGTTCAAGGTCATTATGGTTGAAACAGAAAGGATGAGCTCTCAATCTCACCCCACTTCCTTTAGGAATTCAGAGGTTCTTTATTTTTGCAGCCTGGTGTTTTCTTTAAAGTTATGTTCAACTAGAGTCCAGGGGGCAAGCCTGAGCTGCTGTAAGTCAAAGGCCACAACAACCAACAAAAGCTTACCGTAGGATTACAGTAAGACCCAAAGGTTCCAGACCTAAAGGAGTAAAATCAACCATCAAACAGCAACTCCTGTTTACAGGTGTGTTCATCACAGGGACTAAAAGGTAGAAATAGCTGAAAGATTCATCAACAGAGAAGACTCAGTCTTATCTGTCTCAGCCATGGAAGCAAATTAGTTTCTGGCAAATGCCATAGTGTGAATGAAACCTTATGAGATGGCATCCAAAGGTGGAAAAGGGAAGAAACAAAGGATTAGGTACCATATGATTCTGTGTATGTGTTGTGTAGACTTGGAAAACTCACAGAAATTATGGTGGTAAGTTTGGGAGGGAGAATGACTGTGAGGAATTTGTGTGTAGGGTTGGGGGTAAGGGTGTAAGATATGTGTGTGTAGCATGGGTATGTGAATACATGTGTGAGTTTTCAGGTCTGTGAATGTGACTAAATGTGTGCATGTGACTACATGTATGGAGGCAAGAAGACATCCTTAGGTATTTGAGACAAGGTCCCTTGTTCACTACGGAATATACAGGCTAGCTGACCCACTGTTCAATTACATATTTCAAATGATTTGTTTTATGTGATGTGACATAAATTTTACTTCTGTAACAGGACAGAAACAAAAGCAAAGATTCACTAACAATGTAGCCCAATGAGACATATTCTTGCTGATCTCCACAGTTTACACAGCTCCGGGGCTTCGGGGCTTCAAGAAAGTGCATGAGAGATGGACCATCAGGGAAACAGTGTCCGTGGAGAGTCTGTAGAAGAGAAAGCTCCAAGCACAGGGCTATTTCCAGTTTCTAGGGGCCACTAATGTAGGACCATCAACTTCCACATGGTCAGCCTCCACCCCAGAGGGAGTGCATAGCCGGGGGAATGAACTCAGAATGTCAGACATTGAAGAGAACACTGCAGACGGATGGAGTTTTACAGCAATGTGTTTTTAAATCTACTGGGGAGCAGAGGGGGACATTTTAAGGAGCTAAGAGCTTAAGCCAGACAAGAGTCCCCTCCGTGTGGTAATAAATACACTGAAGTGCCCTTTTATGTTTAATAATTCAGGATCCGCTGAGTGTTTAAAGGTTTCCCTGTTTTATCATTTTAAAAATCGAATGGTAATCGGTTAAAAAGTAATAGCTTGAGAATGTCTGCATGATAGGCTCTGTCCTGTGCACTCTAAAATGTCTTTGAAAAGAATATGTCTGAGGGCTCCAGGCAGCAGGTACCTGGGTCTTTGGAAGTTTTAAACAGAGCTCTGCTGTAAGGAGTGTGGTGATGGCTGATGGTAAGAAGGAGTAAGCATGAGATCGGAGGGCATGAACACTGTGAGGACAGCACTTTGCTATTGCCTATTCCAGAAGGAGCTGAAGGAATAGACCAAATGCCTGGAAAACTTTAGAAAAGAATCTTTGGTCACACTGTAGCTCCATTTTATTTTCTGGGACAGAAGCTTGAGGTGTCCTTGAGAAGAGTCTTCATTGTTCTGGCCCTGTGGCTATATTTGCAACTTGAACATGATAAGAAATCAGAGGTAATTTGCTGTGTGTGTGTGTTGAGGGGGTTGGAACGTCATGTGTCAGGGTACATGTCCATGTGTATGAATATGTGCAGAGGCCAGAGGATAAGCTTGATGTCATTCTCTCATCATCCTGGAACATACTATGTAGTCTAGACTAGCCAGCAAGCCCTGGGCATATACTTGTCTCTGCCTCTCCAGCTTTGGATTATAAACACAAGCCACTACACACCCATCCCTCCCAGAGATCTGGGAATTCAACTAAGGTCCTCACAAATACCAAGCACGTAACCAACAAAGGTACCTCCTCACCCTGGGTTGCCATTAAAAAACAATAGATCTAGCTAATGATAGAATTCTTGAGTTAAAATCCGGGGAGGGGGGGGGATGTGGGAATTTTGATGGGCTGATGAACACAGCAAGCTGGTGTATATGGTGGAAATGACTGGATGGGACAGAAGAGACCCATACACACATTCATCCTTAAAGGCAGGGTCTCACTGTATAATCCATGCAAGTTGCATACTCTCTGTCCTCCATTTTCCAGTTCCCCATCGTGATTACCATTGTGATCTATCATGCCTGGCTTCTGTATATGTATATGTTTGTGTTCATGTGTGTGTAGGTACGTGTTGGGGTATCTTCTCTCAGGTGCCCTTCACCTTGATTTTGAAACTTGGCCACTCGTTGGCCCAGATTTTGCCTGCTAATTTAGATAGGCTGGCTAGTTACTGAGCCCCAGAGATTCTTCTGATACTTCTTCCTCAGAACTCTTCCTCAGTATGTACCAGAACACAAGCATGTACCATCAAGTCCTGGTTGTTTTACATAGGTTCTAGGAATTTAACTCAGGATCTTATGTTGTTTGGTTGACTCATACCCACCCCCTCCGGGCCCCACCCCTAGCCACTCTTTGTGTATTCTTAATATCATCTAGAAAAAGAACCCACAACCTGCTTCATCCTCATTCTGAGAATTCTTGCCATGCTTCTGTTTACAGGGTGAATATAGTACACTGTAGGAGAGTGTGAGATACTGTGATATACAGTGCAGAAGGTATCACTTCTAGTGTGGAGCTCATATGTTCTAGTCAAGAAAAATCACTCAGAAAGGAGTTCTGGCAGAAATTTACAGTTGCCTACCCTGTAGCCATTTTTGTTTCCTCTTCATATGCCCCTTGATAATGGGCCCACTAGTCATAGGCAATATGACCAAATTAAAGAGAAAGGCACACTAGGTTCCTGGCTTTTCCAGCAAAGAGGGAGGTCCAAAAAGACAGCCTTTGAAATGACTCTATGAACCTTCTGTAAATCCCTATAGTGATGTGGAGTCTTTCACATACATATTCCTGTGTCTACACTTCCGTTTATCACCTTAGGAAATTAGGAACCTTTAAAGTCACTTTTTCAGTCATGTACCTAAGTGTTATGGGAGAAAGGGAAGGAGGAAGCAAGGATTGGGATAGACTATTTGACTCAGAACTTCTTCCATTGAGAGAAAACAAACCTGTATTTTCTTTAAGCCACAGTTATTTTGGGAATCTGTAAGTAGCAAAACCCAATTTTAGGTGCAAAATACAGGTTGAGCATCCTTTATTTGAAATGCTGGGAAGCACAAGTGTTTTGTTTCTCATGTTTTTTTTAAGACTGTGGAATATTTACATATATATGAGATATCATGTGGATGGTTTCCAAGACTAAACACAAAGTTCATTTCTGTTTCATATGCACCTTAGACACATACCCTGGAGGCAATTTCATACGATATTTTTTATTATTTGTGCAGCCTGCCTTTTGACTGCAACCTGTTGCAGGAGGTCAAGCATGGAATTTTCCACTTGTGGCATCCTGTCAGCAATCATCACTGAAGCACTTTGGATGTTTTTTCTCCATAGCAAGGACATTCAAATTTTACAAATATGAAATAATTTCTGAAAGGGAAAAACTCTTCAGAAGGCAAGGAAATTGGAGCATGAGGGGTCTGTCTGGGAAAAGGTAAAAAGGGGGACCTCTTGAGGTACAAAGGGCAATTTGGGGTCATGCTCTTACAGTGCAGGATGCTCAAGGTGAAGGGATACAGTGTCATTGGAAACAACATGGCCAACACAGTACAGTGCTGGTACCAGAGAGATCATAACTGCTGGTGATGGGAAAACATAAAGATGTACCAGCTGACATCAGAGACATCCCTATACCTTAGTCAGCAAATGGTTCTATTTTGAATAAAGTGTGGTCTGAGTAGACCGGGGAATGTGGCAATCTGCCTTTCCTAATCTGTTAGGTAGAAAGAGGCCATGTGGGCATGGGAAAGCGTAGAGTCAGGAGGATAACTTGGGCAGCAGGTATAGACTTTCAGGTATGAATAGATTACTATGTAGACTAGGCTGTGCTGGCAGTAGGCATGCGTAAGAGGTTTGTATTAGAGGTAGTTCTGGGACAATGTATAGAAATCCAGAAAATGAAAAGAATCCTATGAGAAGATGTATCTGTGCCAATGATATTAACATTGAAATCTCTCAGGGTCTCCCCACTAGAACTATGTCCCCAGCAAGAGTCATGGACAGAGCAGGACATAGAACCATAATCAAATAACCCCACTTGGTATTGGAGAAAGCACTGGAATAAGCCTTTCTCTGGAGGAGATAAGCAGATGTCCAATAAACACATAAAAAGATGGACCACAGCCTAATTGTTAGGGAAGTACAAACCCAAGTTATAAAGCAAGAACATCCTACATTTGGTAGGATGGCTGCAACTAAAAAAAAAAAAAAAAAATGACAATATGTTAGCAAAGATGCAGAGGAAATGAAACCTGCTCGGACTGTTGGTGAAAATATGAGAATGTCAGCTGTTGTAGAGAACAGTGTAGTCAGTCATTAAATAACTGGAAACAGATTCATTACTTGACCTAACAATTCTATTTCCAGGGATACAACCCAAAATTTGGAAAGCAGAAATATTTTCAGGGAAATATTTGTACAGCCATGTTTATGTTTATAGTTCATTCTAGCTAATATAGGACTAACCTGAATGGCTAGGATGAATGAATAAGCCAAGTGTACTATGAACATGTGTATACAACATAAGTAAATGGACATACACAATGGACTATTATTTAGCTTTCCCTAAGAGGGGTGGGAATTCCATTCACTATAGACAGACCATAAGCACATACTAAGTGAAATATACCAGGTATAGAAAGTAGTATATCATTCCACTTACAAGAAATTGTTAGAGATATGAAAATCATAGAGACCAAGAGTAGAATGGAGATCAGAGGGGCCAAGGACTGTTTTGTAGGGACAGAGTTTCAGTTTTATATAATGAAGAATTCTAGAGATGCTGGTCACTGTGCAGGCTGTGCATGTATTTAAGACCTTTGAGCCCGACATATAAGATGTTAAGACAAGATGGCATAATAATTGCTTTTCCCATCACCCTGGCAGAATAACTGACAGAAGCAACTGCTTGGGTTTGGTTTTATGGTGTTTTGGTCCATCATGACAGCATAATTATGAGGGAACAGTTCCAGGATGTTGTGAGTATACGCCCAAGGTCCTTGCATCATGGCAAGACCTGGAAAGAGACTGTGATAGGAAGGATCCAGGGATCACATATCCCAAAGGAGCTACCACCTCTGACCAATTACCTCCAGGGAATCACTTCTCAGGGGAGATTCTGTAGGCTTCCCCAACAGCTCAACCAACTGGGGACCAAATGTTCAAACCCATGACTCTCTGTGGCCATTTTACATTCAAACTCGCCTTGTTTCACTTCCTGTTGCTGTGATAAAGCATCTTGACACAAGCAATTTAGAGGAGAAAGAGTTTATTTTGGGTTTAGACCCAGGTTCCAGGCCATCCTACCGGAGAAGGCACAACAGCCAGGTTTGAGGGATCTGGTCCCCTCAAATAAATAATGAAGACCAGCAAATGAGGAGTTCGTGTGTGCCTGCCTGCTCAGCCTTTTCTCCCAGGCCTGGAAAAGATGCCAGCTACATTCAGGATAAGTCTTCCTACCTCAATAATTCGATCAAGATCATCGGCAACAGACACACACTCACAGGCCAATCTGATGTAGACAATCAGTCACTGGGACTGCTTCCAGGAGCTTTCTAGGTTGTAATTGTGTATTAGCCATCACACAAATGATAACCGTATGCATATATTTGGATAAAATCTCAGTGTGTTGTTTATAGCAATACAGTGAGTCTTCAGATAACGTTACTGCCTTTCCTCTCTCAGTTCATTTAGAGGTAAGTCTTTTCACCTGAAATTCCATTCCAGCATCCAGATGACAAATGGAGTCCTCTGGTTCCCTATTTCCTTTTGCAGATACCAACATTGTGCTTGACTCCTTAAAAGATGGCTATAACCTAAGAAAGGCAGCCGTGGCCTTTCCAGAATATGAATCACCATTCACTGAGTTAAGTAGACATCCAAGTGTGTCTACAGCTCTCATGAACAGTAGCAGATACAGTCAGAGCCAGCCAAGGAGAACACGTGTTCATTTACATATGATTTGCATCTGTTTTACATAGGGCTGAGCAAGCTGTGCTGTGTTCTCAAACATCACTCACGTTATATTTTAAGATTGTCACAATCTTTAACTAACATTTAGAGCTGCAGCCAAGGTGCCCCTAACTTTCCATCATTCTATATTAAAACTGACTACAACGTCAGTGTTCACATTGGACTGGAGCTGACCGCCCCTTCAGAGTGCCTGCATCTACCTGGGAAGGTTGTTTACACTCAGAATTCCCCATTCATTCCAGGTCTCCATCTTAAACAATGGTCCCTTCTCACCCCATCTCTTGCCCTGCCTCTTAGGCCTAGAGGTAGGATGTCAGGGAAAGGTACTGACACTTTCCTTCCCATGGATTTCGAGGCTTTCCTCAATCCCTGGGCTCCCCCTTTGCTCCTTCCCTCTTCCCTAGCATCTCCTGTATCCCCTTTCCCTTCCTTGCCTTTTTTTTCCCCACACCCTTGGCACATGCCCCATCTTCTCTTCCCAATTGTCTCTTATCACACCTGGCTCTTTTTTTCTTCCTCTCTCATTCTTCTATCACCTTCTCCTTCCCTACTCTCCCCTTCCCACTCCCTTCCTTTTTGACATGCCCTTTCTCTGTGTGTTCTTTCGCCTTCTCTGATATCCTACCTTCTTTTCTCTTGACCACTGTACCTTTTCTGTCTCCTTACTCCCATGCACAGTATGTGTGCCATTCAGCTATCCTAACAATATGGGAATCTATCCCTTATGTTTCCTTGAACTTCAGTATTGTGTTAACGGAGAGACATCTGGCACCCAAGGAGTAATCAGATTCTCAAATTTCCAGGACAATTTGTGGTTAATTGCAATGATGGGATGGTACCTTAGTGAGCAGACCTGCAATTACAGAGTTCTAAGCAGAAGGTCAATCTTAGGAAGATCATAGTTAAAATTCATGCTGTCAAGAAAGGCAGGGATGATGCACAGGGCAGAGAGACCAATGGGAGATGGAAAGAGTGGGTGTGTCTATGGGATGGCTGTCCTATGGAGCAGTGGCTTGAAGAAGGAACCCAGCAAAGAGTGCCTCCTCTCCTATCACCTCTGTTTCCCTTCATTTTTGAGAATTTTAATATGCTAAGTAAATATAATATGAATGTCATCCTATGTCATATAGCAAAGATCTAGAATGTATCTATCCTAGGTAATAGTCTATGTTACCTACCATTCTACCTTGAGTTTGCATATGCTTGTCTCTCAGAGGTACCCTTCTAGAGGTATCTTCCTAGGCACCATGGGAGCTCAGGGATCTTTCTGGAAACCTAAACTGATTTTCTTTACTTCTCTTCTAAAGTGTTATGTGCCCTTACCCCAAATTTTCCTTCTTTCTGACATCTTTTTCTTTCCATCTCCTCTCCCCTGTCCCTGTTCTCATCTCTCGTACCTCTAGTGTCTCTTAGATCCATCCCATATTTTCCCATTGTGTGAGATATCCCTGTTTTGGAGACAGAATGTCACTGAGTGAAGGAGGTGGAGGGACAGTGCCAGCCTCCTGTATGGTAAAACAATAAAAACCAAGTGAAATATTTAGTACCTTGCTTTTTTTCCCATTGACCTCCTCATTGATATAAAGACAGAGGGTAAGGGATAATGAAAAGTAAGGCAAGAAATGTACCTCGGCCCCTTGGCCAAGTGACAATTTGGGAAAACTCCAACCAGTTTAAAATTTCTGGAATGAAACCTGGCTACTTGTGGTGATAAGATTCTGCCTACCATGTTCTGTCCCACCTTCTGTGTTGGCTAATAGGTAATGCAGATTAAGGCTGGACCTTCAGACCTTTCTCATTTCCAATTTCATCATAATAACTGATCATTCATCCTACATGTTTGTTGGTAGGCAGAAAACAAAGAAAGTAAAAGGAACTCCTTTTACTTCCAGAGACTCTGATGACTATCTCCAGGGATGTAGCTGTCACCTTGCCTTGACGAAAATTATAGTTAGTAAGTACTAATTTATAAATCCACATTGTGTTCATGCATCCAAAGTAAGGCATGCATTAGTGCCAACATGTGCAAGGATACTCCAATGACAGCTTTCACCCAGAAGCATATGGAAACCATGGCTTAGCCACTCAGTCAAGGGTCAGATAGATTTTTTTTTTTTTTTGTCTTTTATTGGATATTTTCTTTACTTACATTTCAAATGTTATCCCCTTTCCAGCTCTTCCCTCCATAAATCCCCTATCCTATCCTTCCTCCCCCTGCCTCTATGAGGGTGCTTCCTCCGCCCTGGCATTTCCCTATACTGGGGCATTGAACCCCAAAAGGACCAAGAGCCACTTCTCCCACTGATGTCCAACAAGACCATCTTCTGCCACATACATGGTCAGAGCCATGGGTCCCTCTATGTGTACTCGTTGGTTGGTGGTTTAGTCTCCCCAGGAGCTCCTGGAAGCCAGAATTAAGAACCCAAGGCAGGGGAGATGACTCCGTTGGTAAAGTGCTTATAATATAACTGTGAGGACCCAAGTTCCAATGCCCCAAACCTGCATAAAAAACTGAGTGTGCATCTATAGTCCCAGGACTGGAGATGCAGAGACAGGCAGATGCCTTGGGCTTCCTGGACAGAATGTCTGACAAAAAAAAAAAAAAAAAAAAAAAAAAAAAAAAATTGCCATATCCAGTGAGAGACTCTGATTCAACATAATTTACACAGCAATTGAAGAAGACACCAATGTCAACCCCTGCACCCCCACACGGCAATACACACACATGCATCTGTACTTCAACACACACACACAGAGACAGGGGTAGGGTGGAAGAGAAAGAGAGGGAGAGAGAGAGAGAGAGCATGCGCGCGCACGAGAGAGAGAGAGAGAGAGAGAGAGAGAGAGAGAGAGAGAGAGAGAGAGAAGCTCAACTCAAAAAAATGTTTAGCACTTAAGTGCTTAATTCCTGGCTTAGTTTAGAAAAATAAACCTGAGCAGTGTTCATTGGCTGAGTTAAGTCAGTAGGAATAGACTGATTTATGTATATAGGGAGTCTTCTAAGATCCAATGGCTACAAAAAACGGTCTCTTACTATTTAGTGACCATTCTATATAAGTGTGGCTAAGGATGGGGAGCCCATAGGAGTTTGAAGTCAGCGGGTCTGTTGTGTGTTTGATATTGCCTGGTTACATGAGTGTCAGTGATCCTTCTGAAGATACTGCCAGAATTCTAAGCTTCAGGCATATTTACTTCCAGGTATTTTTTTTTTTTTTTGTAAGAAACTTGTAAGCTCGCAGAAGTGAGCTGCCTTCAACACCATAACCTCCTGCCAATCATAATGGCTAAAGACTGATTTTCCTGCCCGTCATGTTGAGTTTGGGTCGAAATGCTAAGAATGCTGTCGTATCCCTGTTAGATTAGCCTTAGAGGGTGATCTTGAATTCCTGTCAAGCACAGAGTGAGGATTTACAGAGTGACAAACACATGCCCACAACATTTACAAGGAGATTTCCTGGTAATGGTAACAGAATGCCCAGCCCCCACCCAAGAAAAATCGAAAAGGAAACATTTCAAATGGACCCAAAAACATCTGAGAACACAGACAGCTCTTTATGCCACATTTTTTTTTTTAGGTTGGGGTTTATAAATAACATGACAATTCTCTTTTTATCTGAGAAAAATGGGCAAGTGAGAGAAATGACCTTAACTTGAAATACTACTTCATTTCTCCCAGCCCTGCTCTGGGTCTACTCCATATGGGAGGGCTCCTTACAGTGCACAGGGCTGCCTGCCCTTTCCAAGCCAATTTAGCCCTCTGCCGCTCATTGGCATCTCATGCCTCATCCTGGCATCTTCAAGGGCTTTATGGAAATGCCGTGCAGATGTTCAGGCACTACTGTAGAGTGGGTAGTGAGTCTTCAAATAATCCCATCTATCTTCCTGGCATTTCTTACCTGATCAGCGAGAGGTGTACATTGTATTTTCTTTTATGGCATCTTCATTACCTCTGAATCTTACACGGCAGCCCATTTCCATGTATATTGTATCATCTACCAGGCTTTATGGCGGTTCCCTGGTCATGCTCAGCCTTTCATTCCACCAGCTTCAGCTTGTTCAGCCATGCATGTTTCTGACCAGGCAGAACATGCCCCTTATTATGTCACCTCTGTCCCTCCTAAGAATTGTTATTCTTCTATCCATTAGGTTCACAGAAATGATATCGAGGAGAACTCTGAAATGTAAAACAGGAACAGGGGTCCAGGGATTAGCTCAGTTTCCATACAAGAATCATTCTCCGAGCCCATGTGAAATGGCTAGGCATGGTGATGTCTCAGGACAGGGAATGTGATGACACCCCCAGTGCCCACTGGCCAGAGAATCTAGCTGAATAGGAGAGTTCCAGGCTCAGTGAGACACCCTGTCTCAAAGCAAACAAGGTAGATGGCAACTGAGGAACGATACCCATGCTTGCACTTTGTCCTACACACACACACACACACACACACACACACACACACACACACACACACACACAAACACACACACAAACACACCAGAAACGAGAAACCCAAACATAGACTTTATTAAAACTAAGCTAAACGCATCTCCAACTAACCCTAAGCCTTGAGTTTTGTGCTGAACAGATGAATCAGTGGCTGGAGATTGGATGTTGGATGTTGGATGGATCTTGCTATCTGATAAAAAGGGAATGGAATCATTCATATTTGGGATCGCATGAGTTCCCATTGAAAGGTCTTTAGTTTGAGGGCCAAAAGAGATACTGAGTCAAATTCTCCTTGGGGAATACAGCTTTCTTAAAGATGTTATTAACTCTATGGTCATATGGACTGTCAGACAGCAGCAGGGTGAGGTAGGCAGAGGCACATTCTTATAGGTCATAAACCAAAATAGGGGTAGGTGTCAACTCAGGAGCCTGCAACTAGACAATCCCTGAATCCTTAACAGCAAGGGCAAAGGAGGAAATTCTGGGGAAGGAACTTGTGTCTGAGAGGATGTGGGGTAGGGGAAGTATATCTAGATAAGGATTCTCTGTTAGATCCTGAATCCCCTGATATCCTAGTATCTGGCAGTCTGTGGTCTGTGAACTTTCTTGGGGGAATACCAGTGGTGTTTGTCTTTCTACTGGAATCTAGATACCCAGAAGTCTGTTTACAGATTCATAGGCAGGCTCTCAGTAGGAGGGTTGCTGTTCCCCCCATGGCTGCTGTATAAAAGGCTTCTGCAAAAAGTTTGTAGCCTCTAACTGAACATTGAAGATAACAGGCCACAAAACTCTTACTACAAACTCTTACGACAAGGTAGTGTCCAATGCTGAGAATGATCTCAGCCACCTAGGAATGGTTAGAGGGAGATAAGCTGCATTAACTTTCAACGAACCCCAACAATGGAGGCAGCACTTGGATTTTTATATCATACTCAGTCCTGGTCCAATAAGGGTTAATTTGTCAATGAGGTCCATCTCAAGCGGCTTCATGGTAGTCTTAGCCTAATAGAGGGAGGTGGTCACTGTCTATCCTTGAAGAACATTTTCTGTTTGTTTGGGAGTCAGAGGAGAAAAATTGTCATAGAGGGACTCAACCTTTAAGGAGGTTCACCTCTGCTCTCTCCCTGGCTATATTAGGGAACCTCCTTTAACTCTTGGGGAGCTTCTCATAAGTGAAATCCATGTCATCCCTCACCTGAATGGCTTGATGCATCATCTTGAGCAAGCTGGAACTATGGACATTACTGATACTGGAATGGATAAGTGGGAGCCATATGGCTCCCGGCAAAGCTGCAGCCTGCTGTCTCACCATCCCTAGTGTGGCTGCCAGAGATATCAGTCTCTCTGTGTTTGAGATATAAGACTGTAACCAATTATCCCACCACCTGTTATGGGCTCAATTCTGTCTCCTTATAGTCCATACGCGGAAGTGTGTATTAGTCACTGTTCTCACTGCTGTGACAAAATATGTAACAAATGCAGCTCGAGGGAGAGTTTATCTTGGCACACAGTTTGAGGGTGCAATCCACCACAGTGAGCAAGACATGATGGCCGGCAAAGGTTGTGACTGGTCATATTGTGTCTACAAGGAGAAAACAGAAGGAAGAGCTGCTGGTGTTTGGTTCCCTCTCTCTTTTGACCATTTTTATTTAGCCCTGAATGGAAACCTAAATCTAATTGCCCACATTTAAGGTGGGTCTTTCCTCATCAGTCAAACCTCATCAGAAATGTCCTCTTGGTCTCAGAGAGGCATCTCCTAGGTGATTTCAAACCCAGTAAAGATAACAATGAAGATGAGCCACCATGAAGTTTCAACCCAGCACTCTACAGTGGGACTGCTCTGATGCATACTGTTTAGAGAGATAATGCAGCTAGTAGGAGGCCGTTAGTGTGTGTTCTGCACAGTTATGGCTGGTGTGTTTATTAGAAGAGGGCAGAAGAACATAGACACAGAAAGAGAAGAGCACATAAAGACTCAAGGACAGGTTGGCCATTCCCAACTCATCCTGAGAAGGAACTGGACAAGACAACATCTGGGCCTCAGTCTTCCAGTTTCTAGAATTGTGGGAAAATCAACTTCTCTTCAGGCCACTCAGTCTAGAGGATTTTGCGGTGGCAGCTTGACAAATTAATGGACTGTTCTACCCCAAGTATTAGCCCATGGAAAATATGGATGAGAGAGCGTTGCTTCCAGGGATTCAGTCATCAGAACTTTCCAAAGAAGGAAGTGCAAGGAATGGAGAAGCCAAATCAATCCATTTCATCGTAGACATCCCTCATCAATACCTACCCCATGGCTCAGAAACCTCACTCAATCCCTTTCAATCTATACTGTATGGTAAGCATCCACCTTGGTCCCTGTGTTCCCATCACCTCATAGCTATCCCAGCCTATGTCTGTTCATCTCATATAGAACACCAACTTCTTTTCTTCCATCATGGCCTTTTTCTTGTTCTTCCCTCCTCCCAGTCCCAATGTGATTCTCTCTCTCTCTCTCTCTCTCTCTCTCTCTCTCTCTCTCTCTCTCTCCCTCTCTCTCTCTCTCTCTCCTTATATCAGTGAAATCATCCCTTCTTCACATTCTTGTCTATACTTGTTTCTTCTGCTACTTTTAGTCTTGCCGTGGGTTTCTTTTAGAACACTTAAGACTCCATATGAAATATGCTTGTCAATCTTTGCATTGCTGGTACACTGTCTGCTTCTCCTCATGATTTTGAGTTCTATGGAGGAAGAAGTCTTATCTAAGTCACTTCTAAGAAGAGTTCTGTCTTCCATGAATAGCTATTTTGAGGGAACTGTGCTAGAGGTCCAGGAAAATGTTGAGTGAAGAATAAATCCACATGTGAACGGGGTGAGAGGCCCTCTAGAGACTCTAAAATAGTAGACATGTCTCTAAATCATAAAAATGATGGACAAAATGTGTTTAGTTCCATGATCTATTGCAGAGTTGAAAGAATGCAGGCAAAGTGCTACCTTTAAGTCATTGATAGGTGCTTAGTATCCTTGGACTCAGAGAAGTTCAAAGCAAGGACAAGCAGATCTGGTAAAGACTCCCAGGGACAAATATCCTCCATAAAGTGAGTCTCTTTGGTGTAAGCATCTCTGGCCTACATGCTTTTTAAATTGTATGTGATCAGCAGTGTTGCTGGAGAAATAATATTGGCAGAGATGATGATCATTATGGTGATAATTGTATTAGTCTAGGTTCTAGTGAAGAAGAAGAAAATATAAACAGAGAGATTTAGGGCTGAGAAGCTCTGTGATGGAAAATTTACCTAGCATGCATGAGATCCTGCATTCTATCCTAAAAGGGGAAGGCTGCAAAGGATTATTTTGTTGTTATAGGCTTGCTGCTAGGCCACACCATCGGGAAGGACACACTTGGCAGCTCTTGGGCAGGAGTCAGCTATATGGACCACATTCTTTTTCCTTAGGGAGACTGTGTCTCTGCCCATAGGGCCTTTTGGTGACTAAACCTGGCTTCCCTTCAGAGCTCTAGTTAAATTAGCATCTGATAGAGAAGTAAGATAAGCCGGCTAACCAGAGGAGGCCTGGCAGATAAAGGCACCCAGCGTGCACCATGGTGCAGACATGGTTGCTGACTCTGGATTTGGCTCTTAGTGGGTATCTTCGTGTCTTTTAGTCTTTGTGCATCTCTGACCAAAGCAACTTAAGAAATCCAAGGGTTTGTTCTGTTTCAAGTTCCAGGTCACACTTTATGACACAACAGTGGGAACCATTCACATTGCATCCACAGTGGAGGAGAAGGGAAACACTGCCGGCTTTCTTTATTTTATATAATCCAATCCAAAAATCTTCCAAGGAAATGGTGGCACCCACAGTGGGCTGCCTTCCTGCCTTAATGCAATCAATATAATCCACTCCACAATTGGCATGCCAAGAGGCCTATCTCCCTGAGATTCCAGAATCTCTATTCTGTCAGGCTAACAATTAATACTAACTTCACAGTAAGTGTCAGGCCTGCCACAAAGAATCTTGAGTACTTTTTCTGGTTTGTAGAAATTTTCCCATCATTTCTCATTCTTAACATATATGTACTGCTTTTTAGGGGCTTAACTGATCTGTTCAAGGTCATACCAGGTTAAAATGTATGTCCGGGTATAAAGATGTCTAATGAATATCATATGAACTGTAATTCATAATATCGTGTGTTAGACTGTAATTGACCAAGATTAGACTTGAGTACAATTACCATGAAAGTGTTGTGAAAAATGCAACCACATATTATGACATATGTATTAATTTGGTTGGCAGTGGTAATCAAAATATGAAGATAGGCTGATCAAATGTCATATTATAGACTAATGTATACAAAGATTTTTAAAATACTCATTTTCCCCAAATGTAAGCTTTCAATCCTTAGACTGGTAAAATAGGGATAGACACTCTGGGCTTCAGGGTTAAATAACTTAAAAATGATGGATATGTTAAAAGCCTAAAGGAACTATATATGTGTGTGTGTGTGTGTGTGTGTGTGTGTATGTATGTATGTATGTATGTATGTATGTATGTATATATATGCCTTTAGATGTAAAACAGAGAGAAGCATTGTGGTGCTGGAGTCTAAGCATTGCAGTATTGGAGTGTAGAGTTGTGTGGCATGGAAGGGTCATTCTTTACTTTTCCAGAATTTTAAAACTGAACAAAAACCAAAGCTCCTTCAAGCTACACACCTGGTGGGTGGAACCATGCTCCAGAAATTCTCTGAGGAGCTCCCTCTAAGCTGCAACGAGCCTTCACAACATCCTGGGTTCATCCCCACCCTTAGCACAAAGTTGCTTCAGCATTTCCTAATATAAATGCAAGCAAAATAAAATTAGAAAGTGCCGGTGGGGGAAGCCAGCTACCCACAGACTCCATAAATTGCCTTTTCCATCTCACCCCTCCTCCCTTCTGCCCACCCCCTCTCACCCCCATCAAGCCACCCCAAATAACCTGCCTCTGCCTGGCTGGGTCTATGTTTCTGAAAAAGAAGGTCCCGGGGAGGCTCCAGTCAGTGGAGCAATGATTTGCTGCTGATGTTCCAAAATCAAGGGAGAAGGCTGAGTCCAAAGACAGCTGCTGTGATTAACCTGTGTGGGTACCAGTCTGGAAGGGATACTTAGGGCAGACCCAGCGATACATGTTATTAAGGGTCAAATGAAAGGAACTGAGAAATGAGAAACAGAGACTGCTGGATTTTGCCTTTCCACTGGCCATCTTTGTGTGTCAGCCCTTACCTTCTGTTCCCTACATCAAGATAGTTCTCTATCCTCAGAGAAAGAGAGTGCTAACTGGTAGTCTGAAAAGGCCTATATGTTTGATAACTGAAGAGCATCTATCTCTCTAGCAACCCACTCCTTCCCATCTTAAATGGGTGGCTGTATTAGTCAGGGTTCTCAAGAGGAACTACTGAGCTGATAGGATAATTATATGTTAAAGTGAGATTTATTAGATTGGTCTGGGTAGTCTAACAATGGCTATTGCATGCTAGGGAGACTGGGGAGGAGATTTCTTAGATTGGCTTACCCTATACAATCTGGGTAGTCTGAGTCTGTGTGTCTTGTGCTGAAGGGCTGGAAGGTTTCTGAGAGCTGCTGATCTTCAGTCATCATTAGAAGCCCATAGAAGCTGGTTCTAATATTAATGAAGGAATGCCACAGCAACAGTACAGATGGACAGCAAGAGTGAAGGCAGGCAGGCAAAAACCACAATTTTATTTTTCCACCTACCTTTTATCAAGATCACTAATAGAAGTTGCCACCCACGTTTAGGATGGGTTGTACCATCTTAGATACTCTGACGAAGAAAACTCCTCACAAGTGAGCCTAACAGCTTGCCTTTTAGTTGATTCTAGATCTGGTAAAGTTGACAACTATCATTAGCCATCTTAGTGGGCATATGTCAGATATCTTGGTGCATCAAAGGAGAATATCCCATCATTAACAGAAATAGCCATCATGAGACTATACCCTAGTCCAGTGCAACAGAATCATGCGTTAGGGTTACATGGATGGGGTGGAGGCTATATACAGAGTTTGTTTTTTTTTTTTTTTTTTTTTTTTTTTTTTTTTTTTTTTTTTTTTTTTTTTTTTCCAGGCAGAGCATTCTTATGATCTTTGCAGCCTGAAATTCTGGCATGAGACATTCTGACCAGCTGCTTAAATAAAACACAGCCTCAGCATTGAGTGTAGTTAATTAGATGAATGGCTGATTGCTAAGATAATGATGGTGATGCTAACGCTTATGATAATGAAAGCAATTGTGGCAATATGTGACCTACTATTGAGCTATTGCTGCACTGTTTATCCCCTAAGAAACACTGTGCAGAGCCTTTCAGATGAGTAGCCCAAGAATCCTGTAAAACAACTTGGACTGCCCAATGTTGCTGAGAAGAAATAAATGAAGGCTTAAAGAAGAATGTTGTAGATGTGGCTGTGGAAGCCATCCAGGGCTATACCACAATGCTGTATCTCAGGAAGAAAAAATTAAAATTAAGCCAGGTATAGTGGCTAATGCCCGTAATCCTGGTACCCAAGAGAATGAGGTAGCATTCTTAAGACAATTTTGAGGCTAGTCTGAGAAAACATTGTGAGGTCCAGGCTATTATACAATGAGTGTATTCTGGGCCAGCCCAGACAACACATGACAAACTTCCTAACCACTTCACTACCCTTAAAATGAAGCAAAAGCTGGGATACACAGAAGAACATCTTGAATAGGAAAAAAGAAATATCAATTCCTTCCTTTACCAGCCCATTTAGGCTGAGTAATAGAATCTCCAAGGACATGTTCCAAATTATGTTCCCTTTAGTATAACCTTAGAAGGATTAAAGGCACTTTTAGGCATGTAGGTCCTGTTATGAGAGTCTGTTTAAGATTCAACACAATTGATACTGGAGTTGAAGACCCATCCCTGATATAAATGACCCTCAAAACTTGCTCCATGGGTGCAGTTTTGGTCATTGTCCTCACGTGGTCATGTCAGAGCACTTATTAAAATCAGATGGCATGATACCTCCTCAAGTCAGTAAGCAAATCATAATGATATAAAAGCCTTAAGTAGGCAGAGGGTGATGTTACTCTTTGCCAACTCCCATCAAGAGCCTACCATATGCACCAGATGCTATAGTGGAATCCTTTCTTGGACTGTCTCACTTCATGGTCTTGATTTCTCTAGCATTATGTAAGGAAGCTGAATACAGGAGAAAGGGTTTATTATAGCTTGTAATTTCCAGTTCTAGACTATCATAATAATTATAAAAACTTCAAAATGCCAAGAGCGTGACACATCTGGTCATATCACATCCACTCATGAATAAAGAAAGAATGCTCATTTGTTTGTTTCTTGTGCTCAGCTTGATTTCTCTCCTCATACATTTCAGGTCCATTGCCTAGGGAATGATGCCACCCACAGTGGGCTGAGTCTTCCCACTTCAGTGAAGTTATGTCACTCCTCCATAGACATGTCACAGGCCAACACAATAAACAAACCTTCACTGACATTCTTATGGTTCTAGGTTCTAGGTTGTGTCAAGTTGACAATGAAACTTGATTATCACACATGCCAAATCCACTTCTTTATAGACTTCTCTGATTGATAAGGTTTATAACAAACATCCAGCCCTGAAATTGGGGAAAGGATTCAAAGTTAGCTAGTTGCAAGCTGAAGGACATGGAGTGGTTCTGAAATAGAAATAGCTAATGGAAAATGTATTCCAAGTTATACCTTAGCACTCAGAATCAATCTAAACCTTCCTGACAGAGCAGGAATAAATTTGACACTTTGCCTAAAATTGTGTCCTATCTAGAAGCTTCTGAATCAGCTGTGAGGCATTTCTCATCTTTCTTTTCCATGCTATCTTATTTTTTTGTTCCCAGTTGTGTTTCAAGGATTGAAGTGTGATATTTCTAATAAAATATACCTTTTGATTTCCTGGACATCTGTTTTCTCCCACTTTTGCTTTTCTCAGAAGGGCAGCCAAGGTTTCCTATCTTTTTGGCTATGGCTGGAGAAAATCCTCACAGTGTTCCAATAATTCTCTTCCTTTGGCAGCTACATTTCCACAGAGATGGTTTCTTTATCCAATGGTATAATAGATACACTCGAGCTCATCACCCCCATGCCCTCTCCACTCTACACTCTTGGCCAGCCTGGTGCCTGGGTCCATACAATGCATCACCACATCCTGCCACTCTATTCCCATCCTGTTTTCTATGCACCTTCACTACCTCTGAGGCTCCTACTGTGTCTTCTTGCAGTAACTCTCCCATCTGCTGCCTTACCTACCTCAGACTCCTCTACTTCTCTCTAATGTCTGTTAGCCAGGTAAATATGTTTAGACACAACTTTCTTCACACCTCTGTGCTGCTGAAATGTTCTAGTAGCTTCATGGAAAGCTGAAAGTGAAGCTGAATACTCTTTTCACAACATAGCACAAGCTGTGCGGTCTTTCTGTTCTCTCACTGAAATGTCTACATTCTTCTCATCTCTCTTTTGACATCACCTCTGAAAAATGAAGCTGACATTTTATGACTGGACGTGGAAGACTGTAGACTGCATAGCCTAGGTGGTGTGTCTTACTGTAAGAGGATTTCTGTTTGTTTCTTAAGCAGCTTTATTGAGAAGAAATTTACACGCTATAAAAATTGTCCTACTTTAAGTATCAAAAGAAGTGGTTCTGTGGTGCTGGCTGAGTTGAGAAGCCATCTCCACAGCCAAACATTATAAATCTGACTCCTGATCTCAAGGCTCTAAGATTAAGAGAGGAAAAAAATGTAGAGTGTTTTTGTAATCCTCAGGAACATCAAAGAGTGGACTGGTGTTCATTTACATGGTAGCAACTTCAGGCAAGCACCAAGCTACTTTCTGTCTTTGTGAATTTGCTCTACGCAGATAGAATCATTTGGTGTTTGCCCTTTTGTGAGCAGCTTCTGTGAAGTGGGGTCATGTTTTCATATGACCTATGCAACAGTGTGTATCTCTAGGGATGCTGCTAATTCATGGAAGTACCATGTTTTACATCTATGCACAAGTTTCCTGGCACTGGGCTATAAGCCCTAGTTACAGCGAATTATGTCGTTGTGTATTTGTTAAGAATATCAGTCAGTCCAGGCACCTTGTTTGTGATCAGCAGGAATCCCACCCACTTGTCTACTCATCCATCTCTGATGATATTAGCTGTGACCATGTGAACAAGGAGCTGAGCACAGCACTGGATAACAAGAGCACCCCATCACGTGAGCTGTTGGTGGCCATCTCCTTCTCTTGGAGGCACAATCTGTGAAGAAAGCAGAGTTTTTGTTGGTATCATTTTGTCATAAATACATGCTTAATCTTTAATCCTGCCATTTATTCTTTCCAGTGGTGCTATCATGCAGTCATAGCGTTCACATTTTGACTACCAGGGGACTATAGAGAGAAATTGGTTTTATGTTGGTATGCACACTACTGAGAAAATGGACAGCTCAGGGGGTTGAGACATTTTAGTAGAACATCGGCCATGGAATCATGAAGACCTGAGTGGGATTCTCTGAATCTTAAAAGGTTGGTTGCAGTGAGTGATACAGGCCCATAATCTCAGCATAGGAAAGACAGACACAGCTGGATACCCGAACCTCATTGGCTAGTCATTCTAGCCCTATTAACAAGTTTTTGGTTCAGTAGAGACCTTGTATCAAATAATGACATGGAGCAAGAAAGAAGATAGCCCCCATCAACCTCTGATCTACACACACACACACACATACACACACACACACGCACACGCACACGCACACACACACACACACACACACACACACACACACACTCACCCTCACCATGGTTTCAGATAGCATGGGCTCAGGTAAAAGCAAGACCATTTAGAACTTTGACCATTGTGAGTCTGAGTTTCTCTTACTTCTAGACTCCCAGCTTCACCTCTAACTCATCCCCCACAAAAAAAGGCACAAGGCATCTTGAGATGGCTTTCTCTGATTGTCCTCTAACAAACCTAAGACCTACTTGGGGAAAAGGGTACTCTTGCTTTGCTCAGTGAGGTGAGCTTTGTTCAGAGTAGCCAAGGAGGCAATAAGACTTCAAAAAGAGCTGGCTCACAGTACAGGTTTTAAGATTCCCAAATAGCTGTAATAGTCTAATAGTCTAATAGTCTCTGTAAAAAGAAACTAAAGTATCATGTCTGCTAATTAGTTCATGTATTCTTTATGTATGTACATACCTGTGCACATGTCTGTATATATACTTCTGCTGCATGTTCATCCATGTTTAAATATGTGCTCCTGTGTCTTATTATGGTGTGTGTATTGTGTCTGTCTATGAGTGTAGCCTCTTTACATGTAAACATGACTGTGTGTGTGTGTGTGCAAGTTAAAATGGATGTGTGTTTGTAATCCTGTGTCCATTCCATACATTTGTCCACTTGCATCTCTTCCTGTGTTTGCACAAATATTGATCCTGAGGCCAGGATGGATGGCCCATGTCATTTGGCTATCAGATTCTTTCCACAGGGAACTGAAACATACTTTAAACTTTATGTTCTCTTTTTCATCCTCAGTCTAGCTAAGTCCTCTGCCTTACATGCTTTTTCCTTATTAAAATGTACAATGTGGCAACCAGGAAAAAAACATGCTTCAATACAATAGGCTGTTAGGATGTGGCTGGCTTTCTTGTCTTTCAACATATATGTCTTACGGAACAATCAGACATGACCAGAACAGAAAAGGGACAAAGATCCAGAGAGAGCCAGGGAGATGTACATTTTGCTGTTCCCATCCAGAGAGATTACAGGTATGGGCAAAGAGGACAGTTACACCTGACTGAGTGACACTCATACTAGTCTTCAGAGTGACCAAGCAGGAAAGTAGAAGGCCTTTCTTTCAAGTTCTCTTTTCTTTCTTATAGTGCTGGGGACAGAACCCAGTGCCTTATACATGCTAAAACCAGAATCCAATGCCTTGTACATGCTAGGGACAGAACCCAGTGCCTGTACATGTTAGGGACAGAACTCAGTGCCTATACATGCTAGGCAAATACTCCATATCTTAGCTACACCTCAGCCTAAAAAAAACTTTTGATAAACAGAAAATATGATTTGACTCAAGTTTTAAGGGTATATTTTATATGTGTGTTTGTGTGGTTTTTTACATGTACACATGTGTATACATATGTTTATGCATGTATATTCATATATTTATATGCACACATGTATATGTATATATGTGCATATGTATGTACATGTATACAGATACATCCATGTGTATGTATGTCCTTATTTGTGTATGTGAATTTACATGTGTAAGTGTGTGTATGTATGAGGACATCTTTTTCCTCCTAACAGCATGCAAGTTTTGACAATCACCTCAGAGTCATGAGAAAGAGTTTTGGGTCATGATTGCCCTTCATTCATTCTCTTCCCCTCCAGAGCATGTGAGGACTCTGCCTCACACCTTCAGTGATGTCTGCTGGATCTTGGTGGGCCAGCCACCAAAATACACACATTTCTTCTTCTCAAGGGTTCAGGCTGCCCCTGGCAGGGCAAGATCATTGCTTTTACAATGCTGCCTGTTACATTGCTGATGGCCACAAGAAAAGTCAAGGTGAGAAGGGCTTGGGGCCAGACAAAGCGAGCCTTGTGAGCCTTTGAAAATGAGCAAGGCGTTGGCCACCGGCAGTCTTGTTACTCCTGGCCTTGCAAGCAGCCTGGCTGCCTTCTTGTCAGCCCTTCTCAGAGAAGCCTTGTTAATTCACCCCCATGAAAATGGAAGTTTCATACACATTGACATAATTAATGAAGAACCAGGCAGCATGCTCTACCAATTAACACCACAGGGAAAAGTAAAATGGGCTTTCTTTTGGCGTGTTGTGCCAAAGTTAAGGACTGTAACACACAGCAAATAAATAGAGATGCTTTTAATGAGCCACAAGATCGAGCTGAATAACTCAGAGAATGGTGGGTAAACACTGCCAAACACTGGCCTCTGTTACAAGTAATTGATGAGCATAGTTAGAAGTTTGGGGGGAAAGGGAGCCGTCGGCCATTGCAACTGCACTCATTTATAAATGTGGGATTTTTTTTTCCTGAAACTTTCCTCTAGGTATGTTAAAGGATGTAATGTGCAATTGGAAACAAATATGAGAGACTGAGCATTTTGTAGTGCCTAGAAAATATGACAGAGATGCTCTAGAAAGAAGGAAGAGGGAGGCGGGTTTATTTTTACACACGGTAGGATTGCCACCATCCATCCCTGCTCTGAGTACAGCAAGGAAACAGAGCAGAGGAAATTGCTACTGGGTCGCTGGAAACATTCCACTCCTTTGAGAAAGCCAGATGGATAATTTAATTATTTTTTCTCTGTTTCTAAGATGAAAACATGACCTTCCACCAAAGGGACTTCCTGGTTTCTGAAAGAGCAAGCTCATTGGTGCAAGAAAGTTTTCTGACCAAAGCAATGAATATCAGATCAAAAAGTTTCAAACGGTCATGTCCAATAACTGTTTTATGATGTTTCCTAATGCGAATTCAGATGATTTTTGTTAATGTGGTTTATTTGGCCCAATTAATTCAGCATTTAAAAACTGGAATGTTTCCCACAGAGATGAAGAATATATATGTTTAATGTCAGAGAATTTATTATGAATACGAAGCAAACAAATCTTAAATATTCAACTCTACCCTACTCTACTACCCTCTGTCTTTCTCTAATACCAGACTTGGTCAGGAGTCCACTCTCATCTGAGAGAAAGATAACTAAATATGGCAGCCAGCAGTGACCTGGATCCCTCCCAGTCTCAGGCCCAGCATTTCTAGCTCATCATGGTGATTATGATTCTACTTCTAAATTCCATGTCTTTTATGCCATGCTGCTCTGTTTTAGGACTTACTTAATCTATTTCACTCAAAAAAAGAGCAAGGCAATGCCATGCTACAGAAGAAAGTGGCCTCTCGTCATGAAGCCAAAATGGTGGCTGCCTATGTGTCTGAGATTTGACCATGCATAGTGTACCATCTTGTGATCACCTTGATTTCAAACAAGTCTTTGGGAAGATGCATATTGTTATGTAGCTATTTCCTTTGAATTGAGAGTCACACGCATAGAAAAAGAGGGGGACTTCTAAGACTCAGTCTTGTTAGTCCTCGGAAGCTCTGATTTAGAAGATCCTCAAGGGCTCTGACTAAGATTATACAGACAGTAAACAGGAGACAAAGAGGCTCCAGAGGAGACTGCCAGCCTTTTGGTGAGCTCTGGGGATGTGGCTTTTCTGAGTCATCAGCCAGGCCAGCTGGAGTGTACTTTCCTGTAATGCAATAGCCTTAGTCATCCATGCTCCTGGAGGTGAGCCCTCACCTGCCCTCCTGTACATAACCCTAGAAAACTCAATGATTCAGCAAACTAGACTTGTGTGTAGGATCCTTGCTTATGGTTTTGGACCATATGCCATGTGGACTGGGGAGTAGTTTTTCAGGTAGTGACTTCCTGAACTGGCCTCAGAATCATCATAGATACCAGTTTACAGTGGAATTTGTAGTCAGTTTCTGGTATATAATAAATAGATCGTGGTGGCCCAAGCACAGATATTTTGCATGGATGTCTTACTAAGTCAGGGGGCTTCGCTTCAAAGGTTCATTCTTCCTCTCTAACATTTCCAGGACATATGCTCTAGAAATTTTAGTCTACTCGTATTTCAGAGAATGATAAGAAAGGAATACCTGCCCAACTAAAAAAACAACCTTTCACTCTCCAACTTTGGCAGTGAAGGGCTTCATCCATCCATGTCTTATAAAGCATTACCTGTGCCACTGAAAGCATGCATATTAAAACACCTGCCTGGCACATTGTAGGGAGGGCAAGAAATCATTTGGAAATTTCCAGAATAATGTCTTCTCAGCCAGCAGGTGCCTCTCAGAAGGTGATATGGCTAATTACAAAATGGAAATGTCTGCCTTCTCTCTCTTTTTCTTGTAATTCTCTCTCTCTCCCACCACATGCACACGTAAAGAAGTACTTGTGAATTTCAGCTCAGCTCACCGTCCATCGAAGCTAGTTATTCCACTGGAATGGCCCTGCCTCTCAAATGTGTGATCAGAGAAAGTCAAGATGCTGACGACCAAGACATTGATCTCTCTTCCCGGAGGAGGAGGCTGATTCATCTTCACAGATCCTCTAGAGCTGGTATCTCAGCATGTCCAGCGACAAAATGGGTAGAAAACGGCAGAGTTTTCTCCTGCATGGAAAAAGGCAAGAGGCTGGGTTTTCTCCTTCCCATCATTAGGCAGCCTGTCAGTCATCTAACAGACCTGTGTGAAGACATGAAGCCAAGTTTTGAATACTTTCTGTCACTCCTTGCAGCTGATCTCATGAAAGACACTGGTGAACATTTCAGCTAACAAAAAGGGAAAGGAAAAAGAAAAAAAAGAAAAGAATGTTCATTTCAAAAGCCCAGCTGGAAACCAGAGTACTATAGAAAGGACCATGCCACAGGGCAGGTGGCTTCCAAAGGCCCTTCCTTGCTTCTGTGAGCTTGTTTACTTTGCAGGATCTCAATGAGCCCAGGAAATTAAAGATCTGACACCACATTTGACAGGCAAACAGGCCTAGTGCGGAGACTCTCACATTGACTGTGTAGGTAGTTTTCCTGTCAGCCCCAATTACGAATACATTCCTCAGCGGTGAGGATTTTCCTCCTTCCATTCTCTCTGAGATGTTAGGGCACAGTGCAGCCCAGAGCTCTGTCAAAATGAATTGTCCCCCCCACCCCCGAAAAGTTGACAGTGCAGAGGAATGACAACCCAATACAGGCTAACACTCTCTTGATAATGGGACCCAAGAGAGTCAGGAAAGGAGTGAGCTGTGTGGAGTTTTGCACTTGGGTACTGGCTGCTGTCCTGCCTGGGTTCAAATCTTCCTTTCCTCTGTGGGTTGTGTGCCAAGGTTTGTTGTTGTTGTTTTGTTTTTACATGTTTCTTAGTATCTAAGAACCTTTTTTTCTTTGTAGGGAAGTTGTCCAGATGGCATGAGACTATGTGCCAGGCTTAGTCCAATGCCAGCCTTACAATACATTCTCTGTACCAATTATGGAAGTGGCAGGCAGAAACCAGCACCAGGAGCTGTCCAATGTCCTCACCACTACCCCTGCCATTTGTAGACCTTGTCGAGTAGTTTACTGAAATGGCTGTGTGTCTGTCATTTCCCACTTCACCTTGCTTAGCAGTTTTTCCCATATGTGATAGCATCTTTCTGGGAAGTTCCCTCTTATCCAGCACGAATCTGCACTAATGCAATAGAACTAAATTTGGGAGTGCATGAGGCAGCTGCATCCTAGGATGCCAAGTGCCAGAGTGAATGAATGTAGGGCACCTGCATCTTCAAGGATCAGAGGCAGATGAATGAGGAGTGAGCATCCAGGAAAAGAAGAGCAGCTACTCACTGTGGGTCAGCTTAAAAGCTGAAGCCTGAGACCAGAGCCATGAGGAGAAGACTGGGTAAGAGTCTACAGATGTGTGGTTGAAATTCAATGTCTCCTTAATCTTGGTGCGCGTGAGTAGCTCCCTGTCTGAGCCTTAGTAGTCAGTGGTAGGGCAGGTTTCAGGGATCATCAGGTCACTCACTATAAGGAGAGTTTAGAATGACGCAATGAAAAACTGGGTCTTATTCAGCCATGATAAATTAGCATTTGCATGCCAGAACCATGACCGGATGTAATGGGTAGTACCGAAGAGCCTTACCTGAATGAAAGTTATATGAAATCTCTCATTTACAGGTGCTTCCACCCTCTGTTCTGGTGCAGAGCTAGCTCCAGGCTTCCCTCTAAGATAGCTCACATCCCTCTAAAGGCTCTTAAACATGGAACCATTCATTTTAGCCCCAGTGTCTTAGCCCAGGGTTAAAGATATAAGACCCATTCCCGGCAGTGTGCATGATAGTGGATGTAGAGGCCACAGGCATGTAGAATTAAAAGATGAGGATGAGGTGGTGGGGAATGGGGAACAAAGCCTGAAAAGTTCTTATTTTCATTTTTGTGTAACAGAAATGATGTCACAGCTAGCTTTTTGTCAATAAAATCTGTATATATCTTGTGGCTGTCTGGTTAGCTTACACTACAGTTTAAGTACTTCAAGTTGAAAGTGAGAGTACACTAGACTAGGGCACCATTAGTTACTCTGATTATGTCTTGTGCAAAGCTTGCAGTAATATAATTATAAACATATCAGTCAAAGATATATTATTAGTGTACTTTTAAAATTTATGACCACTAGAAAGGGTAGGTAATGTCACAGCATGGGATATTCTGAGTTTTTTAAGACTGACATTTTCAAGTAATATCCTCTCCTCTTTCCTAAAGATGTCTCAGTTGGGAAGCTTACTTAATATAATAATCTAATATGAAGAGACCCCGAGTACTAATATTTCAAGGATAAAATGGCTGAATCGTGGTATGGGCAACAGTGATGGAATGTGCTTTTCTCGATGTTAATAGTAACTTTAGCAGGCTTCATCTCAGTAAGTCCATTCCATCAAGTTGCTGTCTGTAGCAGGGATGTTTGAGTGGTGCCTTGTGAATTATCAAGACCTGCTATCCCCCTTTGATCTATAATGGAGATGCTCCCTCGGCATAGAGCCTAGCCTATGGCTCTCAGTCCCAGCTACAAACACTTTGCTGTAAACATACAGACACCCAGTCTTCCTATCAGCACTACTGAATTCATTCGTGTGGGAAGAAGATGGCCCTTAGGATTCTAAACTGTTAGGTTTGTGAATTGGCTGTAGACAGAGAGTATCTCAAAATGGAAATGTTTCTTTGCTGAAATTAAACTGAACAATAAACTGTTTTGGTTACAAACCCATCAATGGGATTCTTGTTTAGTGATTCTCTGGCTGCCAATGACAAAAGACCTCATCCTGAGAGGTGTGGTCTGAAAACCAGCATTACTCAGGAGCAGCCTAAGGATGCAGATTCTCAGGCTATGTCCAGTGAGTCAGAACCTGCAGTTCATCACAATGCCCAGGTCTTTTTGGGCACTTAAGTTAGAGAAACAAGGCTCCAGCAGAAGTGCAGGAAGCTCATGTAGGGAGAATCGACTTTCATCGTGCTTTTTCATCGAGACATTGCTAAATGTCTGATGTAGGGTAGACATGTGTGTGATGGACTCTGAACCCTTAAACTATTGTGACGATTGAATAAGGTGAAAATAACACAAGTGACTTACACAAGTGTTCCTAAGGGACCCTGCTGTGCCACCATCATCAACATCATCATCATCTTCTTCATCATCATCCTGTGTGGTCTAAACAGCAACCCCAGGACATAAAGCATGAATCTAGATGAAAGTTTGCATATTGTCTTACACTCATAGGCCCCACTGGATGAGGTTAGAACTTTTCTTAAAAGGAGTCTAGGCAGAGTAGAATTGGATACCTCATAGTTCTCATCTCAGGTTACAAAGATACAAATCATAACATAATTTTCTTCAGCCCATATCAGAGTATAATATACTTTGGGAATTGTGGCTATTATAACCCCACTTGGTATAACCACATAACAGCTTTAGGATTGTAACTTATTCTATCTCTAGTCTTCGGTTTTCTTGATATCCACTTTGTTCCATGGACCATATTGTCCAAGTGATGTCCAAGATACTCACTCTTGAGTGCTGACTAAGACCATACCCATTTACCAGAACTGAAATGAAAGAGGGAACACCTTCTCTATGGCTCCAAGTCACTGGATCATAGATGACAATGATGTAATAGCACTACCCAGGAACTTGGTAAGTCCTGGCCAGACAGTGTGGTCTCAGTGTAAGGTCCAACACAAGGTTATCTGCTGGAGGAAGGGAAGTTTCTTTAAAGCACAGTGTGTTATTACTGTGTAATGGAGGTATGAGAGTTAATGTTCAATGTGGATAGGCCTAAGTAGGGTTTGTGTGTGTATGCATGTGTTGAGGGTAATCTGCATCAATTATTCAATGCTATTACACATCATTAAATGCTCTACAAGTAACATCTTCAAGGAAGGATTTATTTTGGCTCACAGTTTGAGGGGACAGCTCATCATGGTGAAGAGACATAACAGTGGGAGTGGCCCTCTGCTACAGAGGCAGCAGAAAAAGGCATCCACATCTTGGAGAACTGGGAAGCAGATAGATGTGGACTAAGAACATGATAGGAATGTACACATTCACAGTACCTCCCTCAGCTGTCCACTTTCTCCAGCTTGGCTTCCCCTCTTAAAGGTTCTGCAACTTCCCAAACCATCTGGGGACCAAGTGCTCAAGCACTTGAGCCTATGAGGAACGATCTACATTCAGAGATACCCATTCTCAAGAAAGCTCTAATTTTCTCTTCTCCTCCCTCTTAACTGTTCTTTTCAGCTAGGTATCCTTTGAGGCGAGTCATCTGGTAGCTTTATCTGACACAAGAGTAGAGCTAGCCATTTGTTTAGTTAGCCCAATTCGTGTTCATGGCAACTCAGGAAATAAGTCTCACAGACTCAGCCTCTGGTTCAGAGTGTATGATGAATCTGAGTTCATAGTCAACCAAGAAGGCTGGCAGATGCTCAACTCATAGCCAACCAAGATGGGCACCCGATGCTCACTCCAGGACTTACATTTGAATGCCTTTTTCTCTGCAGGTAAATTTCTTAGCAACCTGTGCCTAGCTCTTACATACAACTACTTAAGAGGCTGAGATAAGAGAGTCTCAAGTTCACTCACACTTTGGTCATAGAATGACTTCAAGGCCATCCCAAGGAACTTAATTAGACTCTGTAGTGAAAATGGAAAGTTACCTGAGAACTAAGGAGATCATTTATGCTGGAGGTGTGCTGAGCATGCATGTTGCCCTATATTCCACAGCACAATAAGGAAAACAAACAAATCCAAACTCAGAACAGATTATGTTGTTAAAAACCAAATCCAAGTTCACAGCAATAGAGCTCACTGAACAATTGGGTTTTGTAAGGCGCAGGTGATCTAAGATTTTTGCTCCATACTGGGTATGTATATTTACAAGTGAGTAAATGCATATAAATATAAATTGATAAATATATAAATATAAATGCAAATATAAATTTTAAATATAAATATAAATGTCTAGCTTCCCCCTGTCTCTCCATCAGAATGAAAAGCTGAAGTTGAGGTACACTGTCCCCACTCACCCAGCACTCGGGAATTTTTTCTTCTCTGCCAACCTTTCTATCTGGCCAGCCTTGGTTGTTTACATGATTATGAGGGTCATCGAGACATTAGAGTGTGTCTAGCCTGGAATAAGGGTACCATGTCACTCCACTCATACACAGAGCAGTCAATGCTGTAGGGGTGTGTGTGTGTGTGTGTGTGTGTGTGTGTGTGTGTGTAGGAGGGAAGGGCTAGTGTCCCCTCCTCCCACATCTCAGGTTGCCTCAGAGTATACCATATGTCCTATGTTTGTATATCTCTGTCTGTTCTCACTGTGTGTCAATCAGGCACTAAGGGAAGAAGATGCCCTGGCTTTTTCTCTCTGCTTGCCTTGCCCCCTCTCACCAGAGCAACTGTGTCATCATCTCCTTACCACCTCCACCCCCATCATGTAGGAATTTAGCATGCTCTCTGCCCAACCATATTAATAAAGCACTTAAAAATATGCAATTTTATTCAGGATTATTTATCTAGCTATCTTCACTGAAGTGCTACTTCTGCAGCGATTCAGAAGCAGTGGGTTCCCTAGGGACAGCTTTTGGATCTAGAAGAAGAAATGCAAAGGCAGGAATGCTCCAGCCACCTGTTTCACAGCAAAGCATGGCATGCACGGCCACACACAGACCCTTCCTGCAGGTATTAGGTGAATATTCCTTTCCCTACCTAGCCCAAGTACCCAGGGATCTTTTTCTTCTCCTGGAAAAAGGCTGGGAGCTCCCAGTGTTTCTGCATACCTCCATGTCTGAGAGAGTTAGAGGCACTGGTAAAATCTGTCTTTACTGGTTTTCTTGCCATAATGATGAATCACATCCTTATCCCATTCTCCATAGTGGGATTTCTTCACAGACAGGCACTGCTTTGTTGAAGGATGTTAAACAGCATTCTGAGTCTCTGGTCATGAGCTCCTAGTAGATAGAGTCCTGCCCCCTCCTCATGTAATGACACCCAACATGGCACCTGGTATTCCTTGAAGTCTGCTGGGGTGGCTCTTCCTGGTTGAGAACACACTGCCTTGCAGCAGGTGGCAAGTTGTAGGCTGTCCCTTTCTTAGACGTGGTCCAGCTCACTATTACTTGCCACCATGATGTAAATTTCCAATAAATATTTGTCATATGGATGGATAAAAAGATGTTCTTGGTCCAAACAGGAGGATGTATTCATCCCCAAGGTAAAATGGGAAGGCAGTTGTAATTTTAATTCACCTACTAAAGGGGACATCAAGAACCTCATTATATTTCTTCCTCTTCCTCCAACTCCAAGTGTCAAAGTCACATACGTTCAGTAAAAGTTTGCTTAATGAAGCCCTCGATCATCATTACGGTGCTCTTAAATGGAGAACTGGCTGTGCAGTGGTTTTAAAGGCATGTTCTCATTTAATTGATTTTCCTCCATGATTTATCAAGGTAGGTAATATCAACCAGATTTTATAGACTGGGAGATTGAAAACCAGAGAGCATCAGTGATTTTCCCAAGGCCACGCAGCTATAACAGATTGAGGAATGAATACAGAACTCAGGCCTGCAGAGGTTCTCCAGAGTTCTCTTTTTTTGTACATATTATTAGATGTGGCTGTGATTCTGCTCAAGCAAACTCGATGCACAAGTAGGAAGAATGTTAATCCCAAGGTAGTATTTTCAGGGACTCAAGTGACTTTAACCATGATTCTCTCCATTTGAGGAGAAAACTGGACTATGGACAGAAGTCCTTGGTCTTAATTCTCAGGTTCCCTTGAGAGTGAGAAATAAGTGGGCTGGGAGATGACACAATGGGCAAAGCTATTGCTGCACGTGCATGGAGACCCAAGTTCAAATCCCTGGAACCCATGTAAAAGTACCCATGTTAGAATGTATCTGTTATCCCAGAACTCTTAAAGCAAGATGGGAGGCTAAAAAAAAAAAGAGCCCCTAGAAGCTCAAGAGATAGCCTAGAGTACAGTGAAGAGTAAGAAATCGTCTTAGACAAGGTGGAAACAGACAAGACATCTGAAGTGGTTTTCCGACCTCCATATACGCAATGTGGCACTCACATGCCCATACTTACTCATGTAATGGTGCATATATAAGCACTACAAAACAGAGTGGAATGTTTTACTGACTTATAGCTTCATGTTTTCTCTGGAACTTTGAGAGACTGAAAGAGATGGATGGACTGGGGCAGAGAGGATAATAATATAACCAGGCTTTATAGGAAAGGGTCAAGTGAGGAAAAGATGTTCTAGAAGCTTAGGGAGTGGAAGAGTCAGTGAGGATAACACATACAAGATGTCACTGGACTATTTTAAAAAATGGTTAGGGGATTCAAAGAGAAATATAAAGAAGGCAGTACTCTAAAAGGTCACAGAAAGTAGTCAAGTAAGAAGCAAAGTCATTTAAATACAAAAAGGGAAAGCTTCACATACTCCTTTCATGCTTCAGGAAGCATCAGTCTGGAAGCTTGCAGCATCCCAATAATTCAACACAATCTTCTGCAAGGCACCAATGTATTTCACAAAGTCATACTTTTATCTGCTGAAGTTGATGATGTTCAGAAATAGTCCAGATTTTCTTTAAAAATGAAATGCAACCACTGAGCTCTGTTTACAACAGCCTTAAAGATAACATTGTGTTAGACCTTGCCCTACACAGGATGGGGGCCTGTCCGTGAACCTCATCACCTCTGGAGCAGCTCTGTACTTGGAAGTATGGGCATGAACATTAGTAAGAATGTGATAGTCAGAGTGCTGTGGAAGGAAAGGGGGAAGACAAACAGAAGTAGAAAGAAAATGGAGAAGAGAGGAAGAAGGAAAAATGGATGGTAGGAAGGGAAGAAAAAGGAAGTAAAGGCAAGAAACAAAAGGAAGGATTGGGGAGATAAGAAGTGGGGGAAAAAAGAAAGGAAGGGAAGGGAAAGAATGAATACACATGAACATATTTCTCCACATATTCCCCAGATAAGCCCTAGTTAGTGGATTTACCTCCCAAATTGATACCTACCTCTATTGGCTAGCAAATTCTATCAGACCCTAAAGGTCATATGCCTAGTATTGCTTCTTCTCCGTAATGCACCAGACATAATTGTCATTACCCTTTCCTGAACACTGTACCAGGCACCTTCTGCTTCTTTTTTGTTATTCCAACAGAAGCCCCAGGACCTTTCTAAGAGTACCCTCGGCTTACATTCCCTTCCCAACTAAAAATCCTAGAACTGAGTGGAGGGGTCTCAGGAGCTATATAGGTACTTGCTGTGCAAACACAGGACATGAGTTTACAACCCCAGCACCCATGTAAGAAGCTAACCATGGGGCCTGTGCTTGCAACCCTAACGGGAAAGACACAGGTGGATCCCAAGAACTTAATGGCCATTCAGCCTCACCAAAATAAGAAGCTTCTGGGCCAATTTGAGACTCTGACACAAGGGAGTAGATAGGGACCAATGAAGGAAGACACCAGAATCTTGATTTGGCCACACACAGACACACACACACACACACACACACACACTTCTGAAAGTCTGACTGTGATAAACTTTCTAGTCTTATTCTTTGCTTCTCATGAAATCTTGACCTCTTTTTGATTTATTTCTATTGCAGCTGAAGTCACCTCTTCAAAGGGGGGACCTGTGCCTTTTTTACTCTCTGCTCACTTGTCTCCTAACATCTCTATTCATTCTTTACACTGACTTGTGTTTTTCTCTCAGCCTATCTTGTTCATAAAAGCAACTCCGCTGATGGATATGAGGGCTTGGATGGCATGAGCCCTAGATCAGTGCTTGTTAAATGAGATCAATGGGTGGCGGTTATTATGATGATCATTCTGAAAATCTCCAAAGTCCACTTTGCCCTGGAGCACAAATTGGCGGAACTATTTGGGATGTGTTTATAGCCAGCATCCTGAGTGCCTGGCTGTTCTGTAGTACTCTGCCATTTCAACAAGGCCCATGACCTTCGTGCAAGGTACTGGCCCACTGAACTCTCAGCTTTTCTTTTATTTATGATGTGTGTCTCAGGGACAATGACAACATCTGGGAATTCACTAAATGGCAGTTTCGCTTCCATTCCTTTCTCTGGTTTATTTTGCCCAATGCACTCCTATTAAGGGAAAAGCTAATTGGTCACTAGCTTCGTTTCTGCTTAGCTTAGCCAAAAAGTCAATCACCGGCAGCCCAGAGCTGCTGCGGCTGCTCAGTGCACACATTTCCATCTCCATTGGCTTTGCGGGTCCTGAGAGAATCGATGGGAATATGTTTAATTCTATTTTGATATTTTTCATTTTCAGCAAAATGGAGACAACCTTGTGAAGTTACATAACGATAAAGGGAAAGGGGGCCTCGTGGAGATTGCTTTTGTGAGAAAGCTGGGTATGTTCCCGGGTGTTCTGGTCTGGTGCTGGGAGTCTGCCTGGTTTTCTGACGTCTTTGTCCGTATGGTATGGGAGTCATTCAGGCAATCCTGCTGTTAGAGTGTAGTGTAAAGCAGTGCTGCATTCTCAGACACAAGAACGTTTGTCAGGGCACATAAAGAGTAACCCCACTGTGGATGAAAAGAGTTTATCGGGGAGCTAAATGCCAGCAGGCTCTTTCTGCACACAATATGGTGAATGGTGGCAAGTAGTCTATTTGGTTAGGCTTCTATTAACTGGCTAGAAAACCCCAACATGAGAAAGATCAACCTCTGCAAGATAAAAGCTGACAGCGCAGGATGTCAAGATGGCTCAGTAGTAAAGTGTAAACCCGAGAGACCAAGTTTGAATCCCCAGAACCCATACAGCTGGACATAATAGTATGAACTGATGCGGGGAGAATGGGGAGGTAGATGTTGTTATAGGAGAGTCCTTAGAAGCTTCCGGGCCAGCTAGCCTGGCATGTGCAGCTAATAATAATAATAATAATAATAATAATAATAATAATAATAATAATAAAAGAAGTCTGTCTCAAACACATGGAAGTCAAGGTTTGTCACACAAGGTTATCCTCTGAACTGCATGTACACATATGAATTCCTATTTATACCAAGAAAAGCATGTATACATAAACACACATATACAAATATCTTTTAAAGGCAGACAAAGCAACATGCTACCTGTTAAATAAGCCCCCTTCTCACAAAGAAGTAGAGACCAGTTTAACAAACTTATGCACTAGGTTCTATTAAAGCTAAGCATTAAAAAAAAATGAAGCTTTCTATCACAAACAACCAAAAAAAAAAAAAAAAGTGAACTTGAACTTTGCCGGTCGAGCCAATCTTTCCACACACCTGTTCTGAACGGAGAAATAAGAACGTAATAGAACACATTCAAACTCATTTTCAATTTTCTAAAGAAAAAGGCAAGGCACATTTGGGGTACACGGCTGTTTTTCAGCATTTAATAGGTAGGAATTTTATATATCCCATAAGAATTATTCACGAACATCTCCCAGTTCCATTTGCTGAGATCTATTGTAAACCTGCTTTTATAGCTGCAGCTTGGATCCAAGAAATTTATTTCTGCGGCTGCAGTCCGAGAAAGGGAATGTCTAATGAGTTTTCACTGGGTGAGTCCAAGCCCCATGCTGGAATTCTCCTTCCCAGTGTGTGCTTCATGAGCAGGGTGAATGTAAGGTGGAGAAAGTTCCGTCAGATACATATAAATCCATGGATCATGAGTGGCTGCATTCGTAATCAGCATTCACTCAATGCCATATATTTTTGCAGCACCTTAAAATGCTGGCATTCAATTTAAAGGAGAGTTCCATGGTGAGAATTGTGGTCCCATTTAAGGGATGGGTTACACATCGACACGTTCAAGGTTGATAAACTATAATCATTGGCATAGCATCACCTGGCAGGGCTTGGGAGGTGGGTTCGTGCATTGAGTGTATGCTGGAGATAGAGCTGGCTGAGCAGGACAGTACAGATAGGACAGGTGTGGCAGTAAACTCTCAGGTAAAAAGCTTCACTTCTGTATTGTAGCCATCATAGATTATCAGTGGGTCTGGGGGAGCCCCAAGTACATGCACTGAGTGTACAATCTGATGCAAAGTTGGAGCTTCTTTTCCCCTATGAGTTAATGAGAAGTTTCATCATTATGAAATGATGAATGAGTCCTCGTGTGAATGCACAGGGTGCTATTCTCTCCTGTGACTTTAAGAAGCCCTTTATCTAGGTGTGGCTTCATACTTGAGGGGCTAAGACAGGTAGGTTATGAGTTTGAGGGAGGCTTGGAAAAAGGAAAGTAAAGGAAGTTGTAGGGAAGAAAAAGAAAGAAGTGCGGGGTGGGGGGGAGAAGCAAAGAGAAAAGAACAGGACAAAGGAGGAGGGAGGTATGGGGAAGTAGAGAAGAAAGAGGTAGAGGAGACAGAGGAAGAAGGGAAAGGGAAAGAAGGAGCGTGGAGGGAGAGAACCCATCACACTTTCCTTCTTAACAATTTATTAGAACTTGATCAGAAAAAATAAATTCAAAGTTTAAATCTAAGTAGCATCGCATGTCAGCCTGCACACGAAAAATAATGCTTTATTACCACCATTCCAGCTTTTACACTTGAAGGCTATTAATCAATGAGGCAGCAAGGACCCTATGAATATTGATCACAGTCTCCTTGCCCTCCTGTGAGCGGTCTCTCTTAATGACAGCCAATTTCAATATTCATTAGGAAGGGTGCATTTTCTGGATTGGACCATCACTGATTAGTGACTGGAGGGATTTCATTAGACCGTGGTGGTCTTGTTTAATCAGATCAAACACATCCTGGGGGTAGTCTATCTGGATGCTCCAGCCTTCAGCAAATTAGAATGTTTTATTATTTGTACTCTAATTTGGACACCTAAACAATGCTGCTATTAAGCATTGATCTGCTCTAATTAATATCTCAAAAATCAAAGCAAATAGCCAAGTGGTGTATTTTAGATCCCTAAGGGAAAGTCTTGGTACTTCATATTAAGAACAGCCCAGGGTTAATATAGTCTGCTTAACGTCACATTGTTTCTTACTTGTACTGTGTTTTCTGAGACAGGCTTTCCTGTATCCCAGGCTGCCCTTCAACTCTCTATGTGGTGGGCTATTAATCCTCCCTCCTCTGACTCTTGAGTGTTAAAATTCCAAGTATGCACCCCACCTCTGGTTTACACAGTACTGGGGATCGAACTCAGGGCTTTGTGCATTCTAGATAAGGCATTCTCCCTAAGGAGCTGTATCCCCAGCCCCAACCATACAGTTTTAATACAATTTAAAGAACAAAGAATATTATGCATGTACTCAAAGAAAACCTCCCCATCCTGTTTTACCCAGGGCATCATAGTCCCTTTTTGGTCCCTCCAGGAACATTCAGGTCTACTTCCCTTCTCAGCTGGTGTTTGATGTGGTAAGGCCCCTTTGTGTTCTATACTCTCTCCAGTTGCACACCTAAAAAAAAAAAAAAAGCTTTTGCTTTCTTCCCCATCCTATGAATGGGTATTTCTTGACTATAAACAGTCCCTTTGTGAGGTAGTCCCTAGCAGGAACTTATTCAAAGTGAGGTGCTTACATGGCTTTAGTCGTTGCTTAAAAAGTCAGTTAGTGACCAGGGAGATGGCTCAAGAGGTAGAATCACTTGCTATGAAAAGCTAAGTTTGATCCCTGGAAACTTCATTGGAAAGAAAAAGTTGTTCTCCTACCTCCAGGTCTGTGTTGTAGTACACATGCACACACACACACACGTGCACACACATAGTATTTAAAATCATTTAGTGACTTCACTCATTGGTGTATATTCATTGTCATATCACTGGGTTTCATAAGGACATTTAAGCACTAGTATATATTGTACTTTGGTCATTCCCCATGTATCCCTTCTTTTCCTCTCCCTTCCCCACTCCCAAGAGCCCCCTTTGCTCCCCCAAAAATTTGCTTCAACCTTCATGGCATGTACTTGTGCATGGTTTTATGTATTTGTATATAATCTAGAATCTGACAGTGAGAGAACACACATGGTGTTTGTCTGTCTGAGTCTGACTTAATTCACTTGATATGATCATCTTCAGCTGCATCCATTTTCCTGCAAACAACATAATTTCCTTTTCCTTTATAGCTGAATAAAATTCCATTGTGCAATGTAAATTAGTCCTGCCACTGTGGAAATCAGTACAGAAATTCCTTAAAAAGCTAAAAATAGATCCTCCATATGAACCAGCTATACCCCTCCTGAGTATTTGCCCAAAGGACTCTAAGTCAGCATAGCTCTGCTTTTGAAAAATATTTCTCCGCTATTGTGAGATTGCACTAGCATTTGGTAGCCCGAGTGAGCCAGCAGTCTTTGAATATGCAAGCAATGAGAAGGGAAACTGGCCCTGGGTCTGACTTCATCCCCATATCTAACTCTTCAGCAATCATAGGGTTCCCAAGAAACATGTGAGTTTGATCTGACTTCTCTTGGATGTCTTGTGTGGTTATAATTCCTAGGAATGCCTTTCAAGGTATTTCTCTGTACCCTGTGAACATCTGGGGGTAGAACCTGGGGTGCCCAGAATTGGAAAGTTCTCTTCTGAAGGAGAGCTCGTCACATCTTGCACAAGACTGGTCCAGGACAGGTAGAGAGCAATGGAGGCTTCAGAGGGAGCAAGCTGTTTTCTAGAGACCATGCCACAGAAGTTAGCACAGGTGTCAGCATGAGAGGCTCACATGTCGGTGGCTATAATCAAGAGTCACTTCTTCACAGGGGCTTCAGATTCTGTCTTTTCATTTGTAAGTGTATACACTGAGCCCATTTGTCTCAGTGGGAATCTGATGCCCCTCCATGTCCACTAAGCCCCAGAGAAGATCATCAGAGGGGTTACAAGGAAATTGGTTTTTGACTAAGCAATCTACATATAATAATTTCTATTAACGTCATAAAATGATCTCTGTTTAACTCTGTCATCTCAATACAACTCAAAACGGTGCCGGAGGATTTTTAAAATCACATTTACATAGTCGTCACCTATATACACATTGTATTAGCTTACATCAGAAGGAAGTGCATAAAGGAAAACCCCAATAAGATTCTGAAGCTGGAGTCATGGCTCCACACTTCCAGCTCTACCTGGCTACACACCTGGCTTTGGAAAGTCAGTTCTGCTTTCCATCCCTGAGTCACCTGCTCCCCACTAACCTCTTCATCCCACCTCAGGTGAACACACAGCATTGCACAGGGTCTTTCTTTTGCCTAGAATATTTTACCTGGAAATCTTTTCCCCCCTAGAGATTAACCTTCTTCCTCTTTCAAACATTTGGCTAGTCTGTGCATCATCAGGAAAACCTCACTTTTGTCTCTTTCTTTTCCTGTTTATCTCCTGAATTCCAAAGCTCTAATGAGGTAGGCAGGCAATTCTGTTGTCTTTAACTGCTTATAATCTCTAGAAGACATAGTTTGAAAAAGCCAACGGGTATCTTCCACCATTGACATGGGGACAGGGATGGAAGGCCAGAAGGCTCAAGGGAATATTCAGTGCCTGTGTGTGTGTGTGTGTGTGTACCAGTGTGTGTACCAGTGTGTGCATGTGCATATGTTTGCGTGTGTTTGAGAGAAAAATGGAAACAGAAAAGCATAGGACACTGGTAGGCACCACTGCCCCTGGTAAGATTGCGACAGCACATTTATCTCATATTTGATGATTATTTTATCTTCTGAACCTTTGATTTAGGTAGTTAGTGTATTAAAATTTGCTGATGTTGTATGTCTGTGCATTTCTTTGAATCAGCAGTAACTTACTTAGAACCAAAAATGGGGCATGTGGCTCAGAGGAAGAAAATAAATATCATTTATATTCGTTTTACTACTTTAGACTACAGCTTCTGAAGTACACCATGTGGCTCAACGGACTAAAGGACAATAGTCGTTAATATTGGTTGATGTTTACATGTTGTGAAACTCCCCTGTGCCCACCTGGTTGATAGGATAAGTCTGAATGGTCCACCATGACCTTTGCAACACTATAGATGATAGATAGATAGATAGATAGATAGATAGATAGATAGATAGATAGAGATATAGATTAGATACAGATACAGATATAGATAGATATAGATATATGTCGCCATCTTAAGTGCTTTCCCTGTCTTAAGTTGATACTTTAAAAAAAGCCTATATATATAATCCTTATTATCATCATCCTCATCCTCACCATCATCCTCATCCTTACTTCATAGAGGGCAAATCCAAAACCTTGGGCCTTTAAGGCACGAGTGGCTGTGTTAAAGAGATGAGTATGTTCTTTGATTATGTTGGTTTCTGTTGACAGATACTGTTTTTAACATGTCTCTTACTTATTTTTTAAGACAATCTCATGTAGCCTAGGCTAGCCTCAAATTCTCTATATAACTGTGGGCAATAATGAACCTCTGATCCACCAGCATTCACTTCCCAAGTCTTGAATTATGTGTGAGCCCTCTTTGGTCTAGTTGTATAGAGTGCTAATTATTGAAGTTGGAGCCTTGTGCTTTCCAGGCAATGCTGACCCAACTAAGCTTTATCCCTGGTCCATGCTTTATCTCCTGAACTATGGCTGTTGCTTTGGGTTTAACTGACTGCACAAGATTTTTCTGCTGTTGATATGGTATTTTGCTGGTTCCCACGCTAGCAGACACTTGCATTTGGTTATGAATCTAGGCACTCTGGGGCTAACATTGCCCTTGCTGATTAGAAAGCCGGATTAGAAACCTCTCCTGATTTTAAAAAGCAAAAGTCCCAGGAAAGAAATGAGTCCTCAGCAGGGCAGAGCCAGGCACCATGCTGCAAATCTGCAGTGCCAGCAATATTCAGGATGAAGGTGGAGGGTGAAGAACTGAGAGTCAGCCTGGGGTCCATGGGAGCTAGGGCAATTAGACCTGCCTTAAAGGAGAGGAGAGAAGAGCTGAAGAGAGAGGAGGTGAGGAAAGAAAAAGAGAAGAGAGGAGAGAAGAAGAGACGTGGAAGGGAGGAGAGGAGGTGAGGAAAAGAGAGAGTAGGGGAAGAAGGGAGGAGAGAGAAGGGTAGAAAGGGGGAGGGGAGGACAAAGGAGGAGCGCTGAGGAGAGGAGAAAGGAGGTGAGGAAAAGAGACAGAAGAAAAAGGGAGGAGAGGGGAGAGGAGGAGAGAAGGGAGAAGAGGCCTATATTGCCTCACCCTGACATAGACCATGTGGAGTTTTATGCTCCTTAGCTGAGCAAGCCCATGTGTCTTAGGGTATACTTATTGTATTTCATCTCACTTTGGGGGTGTTTTCAGAGCCCAGAAAAAAAGAAAAGACAAGTTGCCTTCCAGCCCCTTTGGATTGTTTTTGGAAAGACCTGTGGCTGCCTGTAGCAGAAAGGATTCTACTGGGAACTGGATGACTTCCAGTATCAGCATGGCTATTTAATGAAATGTTGTGTTCATTAAAGAGGCTTCAGCCCTACACAAAGAATAACAGGCAAGCAAAGAATGACAACAGTAGGCAGTCTTCCTGGGAAAGAACATATCCATTGGTTATCCAATACCAAAGGATGGGCCCTGAAGGCATACATACAAGGAGCATTGTAGAAATTGAGCAGGTTATTAGTGTACACACACAAACACACAAATATATGTAGATATAAATACATATAGACTGTGTATATAGACTAATACATAAATATACATATATATTTGTAACAACAGCTAATGAAAGAAAGGGACCATGAATTAAAAGGGAGCAAAGTGAGGTATATGGAAGTGTTCAAAAGGAGAAAAGTGAAGAAGAAATGATGTAATTATATCATAATCTCAAAAATAAAGGAAATAATCATACAAATCATAGCTCTCATATTTCAGAGTCAGTTATTCTGAAAGTTAGTAAAATTTCACAATAAACACTTGCATAAAGATGACCTGGGTAGACGTGATGTATTGGGATACTGTGACAATGGTTTTAAAATGTTTCATTTTTATTTGAAAGTCATAACAAAGGGGAAATAGCTACCAATGCAAAAGCATAGCCTTTGCCTCAAAAAGTATGAGAAATCAGTTATTCTGAAGTTGACTGCGAGTGACTGTGGCCCCGGAACACTGATTTATGTCATCCCAATTTCATGTTTCAAAGTGGTAATAGTTCTGCTGATGTGCTGCTGCTTCACTATGTTTCAGATAGAGTTTTTTGAAAATCCACACCTAGGTACAGATCTGATACAAATAGACCAGTATACTTTGTATCTGTGGGGCCACAGGTGTAGATCAGGGGTGACATGCTTAGCATGACTTAGCACTTGTAAGGCACTGGGTCCTATTGTCATCACTGACAAAAGCGTACTTGTCTATAGTTAAAAAATACATACATGCAAGCACGTGTTCATATGTACTTCTGTCTCAGTCAGGGTTACTATCACTGCAATGAAACACCATGCCCAAAGCTACTCAGGGAGGAAAAAGTTTATTCTGCTTATGCACCTCCATCACAGGTCTTCATCAAAGAAGACAGGACAGGATCTCAAGCAGGGCAGGAACATGGAGGCAGGAACTGACGCAGAGCCCATGAGAGTGCTGCTTACTGGCTCGCTCCTCATAGCTTACTCAGACTGCTTTCTTATAAAGCTCAGGGACAGCACTACCCATAATGGGCTGGGCCTCCCATATTGATCACTAATTAAGAAAATATTTAATAGGCTTGCCCTCAGCCCAGATCTCATGGAAGCATGTTCTTAATCAAGTTTCAAAGCTGAACATCTTCAAAGATGACTTTAGCTTGTGTCAAGTTGGCATAAAACAATTCAGCACTTTCTTGTTGATAGATAGATGGATAGATAGATAGATAGATAGATAGATAGATAGATAGAAGACATATACACATATATGCCTATTTATATAAATAAATTAATTCATGTATACATGCCTAAACAAAGATTACCATATGTGCTTACTGTAGATTGGTATTATATGTATGTTTATTTGTTATTCAATCTTGGTTCTGTTATTATTAACCTAAGCATTTTAATACTATGCCAGTCTGCCCTGTAAGTTGTAGGATACTATCAGCATCCCTGGCCTCCATCTACTTTCTGGGGTAGCACCAGCCCCTGTATTTGATTATGGATTGTGTGAAAGT